>NW_028270216.1:155000-196681 GCF_037043375.1 Chiloscyllium plagiosum | reverse complement strand
CACCCCCCCCCCACTACCAGCCACCACCCCACTCCTGACACCTTTCCCTGTCACCACAGGAAGTGGAAACCCTGTGCCCACACCACTCCCCTCCCCTCCGTCCAAGACCCCGAGGGATCCTTCCCCATCAGTCAGAAATGTACCTGTACCTCTCCCAATGTCATCGACTGTATCCGTTAGCCCCACTGTGGTCTCCTTACCAGCAGGGAGACAGGATGCCTTCTTGCGGATCATTTCAGAGAGCATCTCTGGGACCCCCGCACCCACCAATCCCACCGCCCCGCGGCTGAACACTTCAGCATCCCCATCCCCCTCCGTTCAGGAACATGCAGGGCCTGGGTCTCCTCCAGCCCCAAACCCTTACCATCCTGGTGGAGGAACGCCTCACCTTCCGCCTTGTGACCCTGCAACCGCACGGGATCAATGTGGATTTCAACAGCTTCTTCATCCCCCTCCCCCCCCCCCCGACATTATCCCTGTCCCAAGCCTCCAACTCAGCATCACCCTCCGGACCTGTCCGTCACTCCCTCCTCTGACCTATCACCTTCTCCCTCACCTTTATCCGCCTATCGCTTTCCCAGTTACCAGCCCCACCTCCCTCCCCTTTATCTCTCAGCCCCTGACCCACATCCCTGATGAAGGGCTCATGCCCGAAACATCGATTCTCCTGCCCCTCGGATGCTGCCTGACCTGCTGTGCTTTTCCAACACCACCCTCTTCAATCTGATCTCCAGCATCTGCAGCCCCTCACTTCCTTCAAGACTTAAAAGGCACCTGGGATGGGTATATAAATAGGAAGGGTTTAGACGGATATGGGCCGGGTCTTGGCAAATGGGATTAGGTTATTTTAGGATATCAGGTCGGCATGGACGGGTTGGACCGGAGGGAGTGTTTCCGTGCTGGACGTCTCTATGACTGTAAGTTACAAACTGGAATCGAATCGAGGGGTTCGGGGTGGTTTAATGATCGTGGGTTTGGAGTGCGTATCTTGTAGATGGTACACACTGCTGCTACTGAGCGTCGGTGGTGGAGGGAGTGAATATGGTGCGAATGAAGTGTTGAGCTGCTTGAGTGTTGTTGGAGCGACCCCCATCCAGGGCAAATGGGGAGTAATCCCTCACGTTGCTGACTTGAGTCTCTGCTGCAGGATTGCCAGCCTCTGACAGTTTGGCGTGTGCAGTTTTCATTTAGTAGTTAACTCCGCGTTGGTGAGGATATAATGACAGTGACATAATCAAACCGTGTGGAGAAATGATCTCTTCCATCTGAAAAAAAACTCCAGAAATCCTCTAAATGCTGAGCAGTGTGAGTGAGACAGAGAGAGACAATTAGTCACGTCATTTTCCCTGAAGCAACATCACAATCTGTAATGTTACCTCTGTTTCCCTCTACACAGATCCTGCTAAGACCTGTTGTGTTTCTCTAGTACAGCAGATGATTATATAGGAGAAAGTGAGGTCTGCAGATGCTGGAGATCAGAGCTGAAAATGTGTTGCTGGAAAAACGCAGCAGGTCAGGCAGCATCCAAGGAGCAGGAGAATCGACGTTTCGGGCATTCCTGAAGAAGGGCTTATGCCCGAAACGTCGATTCTCCTGCTCCTTGGATGCTGCCTGACCTGCTGCGCTTTTCCAGCAACACATTTTCAGCAGATGATCATAGTCTGGTCTTTGAGTGGTGTGAATGTTACCTGCCATTGGTCAGCCCAAGCCTGGGGCTCGGTCCACATCCAGTTGCGTCCGGACATGGACTGCTTCAGTATCTGAGGGATTGCGAATGGTGCTGAGCGCTGTCCAATCGTGGATGAACATCCCCATGTCCTGGGCCTTACACTGGAGGGGAAGGGCATGCAGAATGCTGCTGAAGAGGCTTGGGCCTACGACACTACTGTCAGCAACTCCTGCCGAGATGTCTCTGGAGCCGGGATGACTGACCTCCACGGTGGCTCAGTGGTTAGCACCGCGGCCTCACGGTGCCAGGGACCCCGGTTCAATTCCAGCCTCAGGGCGACTGTGTGTGTGGAGTTTGCACATTCTCCCCCCAGTGTCTGCGTGGGTTTCCTCCGGGTGCTCCAGTTTCCTCCCGCAGACCAAAGGTGTGGCCAATTCCAAATTGTCCCATAGTGCCCAGGGATGTGCAGGTTAGGGTGGATTGGCCATGCTAAATTGTCCCATAGTGCCTAGGGATGTGCAGGTTCGGGTGGATTGGCCATGCTAAATTGTCCCATAGTGCCTAGGGATGTGCAGGTTAGGGTGGATTGGCCATGCTAAATTGTCCCATAGTGCCCAGGGATGTGCAGGTTAGGGTGGGTTGGCCATGCTAAATTGTCCCATAGTGCCCAGGAATGTGCAGGTTAGGGTGGATTGGCCATGCTAAATTGTCCCATAGTGCCCAGGGATGTGCAGGTTAGGGTGGATTGGCCATGCTAAATTATCCCATAGTGCCCAGGGATGTGCAGGTTAGGGTGGGTTGGCCATGCTAAATTGTCCCATAGTGCCCAGGAATGTGCAGGTTAGGGTGGATTGGCCATGCTAAATTGTCCCATAGTGCCCAGGAATGTGCAGGTTAGGGTGGATTGGCCATGCTAAATTGTCCCGTAGTGCCCAGGGATGTGCAGGTCAGGGTGGATTGGCCATGCTAAATTATCCCATAGTGCCCAGGGAGGTGCAGGTTAGGGTGGATTGGCCATGCTAAATTATCCCGTAGTGCCCAGGGATGTGCAGGTTAGGGTGGGTTGGCCATGCTAAATTGTCCCATAGTGCCCAGGGATGTGCAGGTTAGGGTGGATTGGCCATGCTAAATTGTCCCATAGTGCCCAGGGATGTGCAGGTTAGGGTGGATTGGCCATGCTAAATTGTCCCATAGTGCCCAGGGATGTGCAGGTTAGGGTGGATTGGCCATGCTAAATTGTCCCGTAGTGCCCAGGGATGTACAGGATAGGGTGGATTGGCCATGCTAAATTGTCCCATAGTGCCCAGGGATGTGCAGGTTAGGGCGGATTGGCCATGCTAAATTGTCCCATAGTGCCCAGGGATGTGCAGGTTAGGGTGGATTGGCCATGCTAAATTGTCCCATAGTGCCCAGGGATGTGCAGGTTAGGGTGGATTGGCCATGCTAAATTGTCCCATAGTGCCCAGGGATGTGCAGGTCAGGGTGGATTGGCCATGCTAAATTGTCCCATAGTGCCCAGGGATGTGCAGGTTAGGGTGGATTGGCCATGCTAAATTGTCCCGTAGTGCCCAGGGATGTACAGGATAGGGTGGATTGGCCATGCTAAATTGTCCCATAGTGCCCAGGGATGTGCAGGTTAGGGTGGGTTGGCCATGCTAAATTATTCCATAGTGCCCAGGGATGTGCAGGTTAGGGTGGATTGGCCATGCTAAATTGTCCCATAGTGCCCAGGGATGTGCAGGTTAGGGTGGGTTGGCCATGCTAAATTATTCCATAGTGCCCAGGGATGTGCAGGTTAGGGTGGATTGGCCATGCTAAATTGTCCCATAGTGCCCAGGGATGTGCAGGTTAGGGTGGATTGGCCATGCTAAATTGTCCCATAGTGCCCAGGGATGTGCAGGTTAGGGTGGATTGGCCATGCTAAATTGTCCCATAGTGCCCAGGGATGTGCAGGTTAGGGTGGATTGGCCATGCTAAATTGTCCCGTAGTGCCCAGGGATGTACAGGATAGGGTGGATTGGCCATGCTAAATTGTCCCATAGTGCCCAGGGATGTGCAGGTTAGGGCGGATTGGCCATGCTAAATTGTCCCATAGTGCCCAGGGATGTGCAGGTTAGGGTGAATTGGCCATGCTAAATTGTCCCATAGTGCCCAGGGATGTGCAGGTTAGGGTGGATTGGCCATGCTAAATTGTCCCATAGTGCCCAGGGATGTGCAGGTTAGGGTGGATTGGCCATGCTGAATTGTCCCATTGTAGTGCCCAGGGATGTGCAGGTTAGGGTGGATTGGCCATGCTAAATTGTCCCATAGTGCCCAGGGATGTGCAGGTTAGGGTGGATTGGCCATGCTAAATTGTCCCATAGTGCCCAGGGATGTGCAGGTTAGGGTGGATTGGCCATGCTAAATTGTCCCATTGTAGTGTTCAGGGATGTACAGGTTAGGGTGGATTGGCCATGCTAAATTGTCCCATAGTGCCCAGGGATGTGCAGGTTAGGGTGGATTGGCCATGCTAAATTGTCCCATAGTGCCCAGGGATGTGCAGGTTAGGGTGGATTGGCCATGCTAAATTGTCCCATAGTGCCCAGGGATGTGTAGGTTAGGGTGGATTGGCCATGCTAAATTGTCCCATAGTGCCCAGGGATGTGCAGGTTAGGGTGGATTGGCCATGCTAAATTGTCCCATAGTGCCCAGGGATGTGCAGGATAGGGTGGATTGGCCATGCTAAATTGTCCCATAGTGCCCAGGGATGTGCAGGTTAGGGTGGATTGGCCATGCTAAATTGTCCCATAGTGCCCAGGGATGTGCAGGATAGGGTGGATTGGCCATGCTAAATTGTCCCATAGTGCCCAGGGATGTGCAGGATAGGGTGGATTGGCCATGCTAAATTGTCCCATTGTAGTGTTCAGGGATGTGCAGGTTAGGTGCATTAGTCAGTGGGAAGTGTAGAGCAATACTGTCGGGGAAAGGGTCTGGGTGGGTTGCTCTTCGGAGGCCTGGTGTGGACTTGTTGTGCCGAAGGGCTTGTTTCCACGCTGTTGGATATCTATGATTCCAACAACCTCCACCATTTTCCTATGTGTCAGGTGTGACTCCAACTCCCGGAGAGTTGATACCCATCGATTCCAGTTTTGCTAGGGCTCCTTGATGCCACACTCTGTCAAATGCTGTCCCTGTCCCCACCCCTCAGGAAGTGAGCTCCAAGGCTGGAGTGAGGTGAGGAGCTGAGTGTCCCTGGCAGAACCCAAACTAGGCCTCACTGGGCAGGTCACTGCTGAGCGGGTGTTGCTGCACAGCTCAGTTGATGACACCTTTACAGATGGTCGAGAGTGGGATGATGGTGTGGGAATTGGCCGGGTTGGCTTTAGACCGAAAGATATTACCCGCAGAATAAGGCCCATGGAGTCTGCCGCATCGTTCCAACATGGCTGCCATATTTCTCAACCCCATTTGCCTGCCTCCTCCCCATTATCCTCAATCCCCTCTCTGATCAATCCATCTTTGTCTCAAAGATGTGGACTCCACAGTGACGATGAGGTCCACAGATTCACCATTTCTCCTCATCTCAGTTGTCCCTTCGCTCTCTGAGGCTGTGCCCTCATTTCCTGATGAAGGGCTTTTGCCCGACACGTCGACTTTCCTGCCTCTCGGATGCTGCCTGACCTGCTGTGCTTCTCCAGCACCCCCCCGCTCTGAGCTTGACTCTCTTCCCTCAAGTCCCAGTCTACAACTGGTGGAAACGTCTTCTCCACATCCATTCTATCTCGGCCTCTTGGTATTCTGGCAGTTTCAATCAGATTCTCCCCCTCCCCCACTTTCCCATCCTTCTAAACTCCATCGAGGGGAGACCCAGAGTGGTCAACCTCATCTGACAAGCTGTTCGACCCTGGAAGCCCTCTCTCCAATGCCAGCACTCGCCTCCTCCACCCTCAAAATCCAAGCCACCCGACGCCTGGAGGTAGAACGCCTCATCTTCCGCCTCGGGACCCTCCAACCACATGACATCAACGTCGACGTCACCAGTTTCCTCATTTCCCCTCCCCCACCAACCCACCACCTCATCCCACCACCTCCAACTTGGCAATGCCCTCTTGACCTGTCCCTCTTCCACCCCACCCCCCCCACACCCAGCTACCTCATCCACCCCCTCCCCACCCTCCTATTTATCTCTCAGCACCCTTCCCCCTCCCCACCCCCCCCACCCCCCAACCATCCCTTCCACATTCCTGATGAAGGCCTTATGCCCAAAACATTGACCATCCTGCCCCTTGGATGCTGCCCGAGCTGCCGGGCTTTCCCAGGGCAAACAACTTTTGACTCTTGACTCTCCAGCATCTCCAGTCCTCACTTTTTCCCCATCCATTCTCGGATACGGAATCCAAGTCTGATCCCAATGTTCCAAGGGCGATCATTCCAAGGCCTGAGAGCTCAGCAGCACATCTCTGCTCGTGACGTCTAACCACCTTGAAATGAACGCTGACTTTGCGCTCGCCTTCCTAACTGCCAACCCAATCTGGGGTTCGTCTGAAGAGACGTTGGGGGGGGTCAATGCCCAGGTCCGACTGTTTCGGAGTTCCGAAGCCTTTCCCCCGATTGAGAAAATAGTCCATGCCTGTCCTCTTCCCACCAAAGCGCCTGACCTCACAACGTTCCCACATTGTATTCCGTCTGCGGCTTCATCGCCCGCTCTCCTAGCCTGCCCAAGTCCTCCTGCATCCACTCCACCTCCTCAACACGACCTGTCTTAGTCCTAATTAACGTGTGCAGGCCGGAAGCTGGGCAGTTTTCCCACATTTTCAGGTGGGCGCCAGTGTTTTAACTGCACTGGAACTGCTTGGCAACGAGAATGATACAATGGCTGGAATATAATCAGGGCCTGGAGCCTTTGAGTATCCAGTGTCTCCAACCGATTGGAGCTCGAGGGAGAGGCTGGACAGGCTGGAGCTGTTTTCCCTGGAGTGTCGGAGGCTGAGGGGTGACCTTATAGGGGTTTATAAAATCATGAGGGGCATGGATAGGGTAAATAGACAAAGTCCAGAAGTCCAGAACTAGAGGGGCATAGGTTTAGGGTGAGAGGGGAAAGATATAAAAGGGACCTAAGGGGCAACTTTTTCACCCAGAGGGTGGTACGTGTATGGAATGAGCTGCCAGAGGAAGTGGTGGAGTCTGGTACAATTACAACATTGAAGAGGCATCTGGATGGGTGTATGAATAGGAAGGGTTTGGGGGGATATGGGCCGGGTGCTGGCAGGTGGGACTAGATTGGGTTGGGATATCTGGTTGGCACGGACGGATTGGGCTGAAGGATCTGTTTCCATGCTGTACATCTCTATGAATCACATTGGCCGAAGAGTTGGATCTGTGACGCTGGGGACCACTGGAGGAGACTGAGAAACGGGTTAGCTGCGTGGCACCTCAGTCTGAAGATAACAGTGAAAGATTCAGCCTTACCTTTGGCCCACATGTGCTGGTCTCCTCCCTCATCAAGGGTGGCTGCGCTCTCAACATAACCTTCCCCAAACCTCGGGCAGGTAGATTCCCAATTGTCAACTGGACTGAACCTGGATTAGCGCCGCTGCATCGCGGTGCCAGAGACACGGGTTTGATCCAGCTTCGGGTGACCTCCCCCCACCCCCCTGTGTCTGCGTGGGTTTCCTCTGGGTGCTCCGGTTTCCTCCCACAGGGATGTGCAGGTTAGGGTGGGTTGGCCATGCTAAATTGTCCCATAGTGCCCAGGGATGTGCAGGTTAGGGTGGATTGGCCATGCTAAATTGTCCCGTAGTGCCCAGGGATGTGCAGGTTAGGGTGGGTTGGCCATGCTAAATTGTCCCGTAGTGCCCAGGGATGTGCAGGTTAGGGTGGATTGGCCATGCTAAATTGTCCCATAGTGTCCAGGGATGTGCAGGTTAGGGTGGGTTGGCCATGCTAAATTGTCCCGTAGTGCCCAGGGATGTGCAGGTTAGGGTGGATTGGCCATGCTAAATTGTCCCATAGTGTCCAGGGATGTGCAGGTTAGGGTGGGTTGGCCATGCTAAATTGTCCCGTAGTGCCCAGGGATGTGCAGGTTAGGGTGGATTGGCCATGCTACATTGTCCCGTAGTGCCCAGGGATGTGCAGGTTAGGGTGGATTGGCCATGCTACATTGTCCCGTAGTGCCCAGGGATGTGCAGGTTAGGGTGGATTGGCCATGCTACATTGTCCCGTAGTGCCCAGGGATGTGCAGGTTAGGGTGGGTTGGCCATGCTAAATTGTCCCGTAGTGCCCAGGGATGTGCAGGTTAGGGTGGATTGGCCATGCTACATTGTCCCGTAGTGCCCAGGGATGTGCAGGTTAGGGTGGATTGGCCATGCTAAATTGCCCCATAGTGCCCAGGGATGTACAGGTTAGGGTGGATTGGCCATGTTAAATTGTCCCATAGTGCCCAGGGATGTGCAGGTTAGGGTGGATTGGCCATGTTAAATTGTCCCATAGTGCCCAGGGATGTGCAGGTTAGGGTGGATTGGCCATGTTAAATTGTCCCATAGTGCCCAGGGATGTGCAGGTTAGGGTGGATTGGCCATGTTAAATTGTCCCATAGTGCCCAGGGATGTGCAGGTTAGGGTGGATTGGCCATGCTAAATTGTCCCATAGTGCCCAGGGATGTGCAGGTTAGGGTGGATTGGCCATGCTAAATTGTCCCATGGTGTCCAGGGACATGCAGGTTAGGGTGGATTGGCCATGCTGAATTGTCCCATAGTGTCCAGGGACGTGCAGGTTAGGGTGGATTGGCCATGCTAAATTGTCCCATAGTGCCCAGGGATGTGCAGGTTAGGGTGGATTGGCCATGCTGAATTGTCCCATAGTGTCCAGGGATGTGTAGGTTAGGGCGGATTGGCCATGCTAAATTGTCCCGTAGTGCCCAGGGATGTGCAGGTTAGGGTGGATTGGCCATGCTAAATTGTCCCATAGTGCCCAGGGATGTGCAGGTTAGGGTGGATTGGCCATGCTAAATTGTCCCATAGTGCCCAGGGATGTGCAGGTTAGGGCGGATTGGCCATGCTAAATTGTCCCATAGTGCCCAGGGATGTGCAGGTTAGGGCGGATTGGCCATGCTAAATTGTCCCATAGTGCCCAGGGATGTGCAGGTTAGGGCGGATTGGCCATGCTAAATTGTCCCATAGTGTCCAGGGATGTGCAGGTTAGGGCGGATTGGCCATGCTAAATTGTCCCGTAGTGCCCAGGGATGTGCAGGTTAGGGTGGATTGGCCATGCTAAATTGTCCCATAGTGTCCAGGGATGTGCAGGTTAGGGCGGATTGGCCATGCTAAATTGTCCCATAGTGCCCAGGGATGTGCGGTTAGGGTGGATTGGCCATGCTAAATTGTCCCGTAGTGCCCAGGGATGTGCAGGTTAGGGCGGATTGGCCATGCTAAATTGTCCCATAGTGTCCAGGGATGTGCAGGTTAGGGCGGATTGGCCATGCTAAATTGTCCCATAGTGCCCAGGGATGTGTAGGTTAGGGTGGATTGGCCATGCTAAATTGTCCCATAGTGCCCAGGGATGTGCAGGTTAGGGCGGATTGGCCATGCTAAATTGTCCCATAGTGTCCAGGGATGTGCAGGTTAGGGCGGATTGGCCATGCTAAATTGCCCCGTAGTGCCCAGGGATGTGCAGGTTAGGGTGGATTGGCCATGCTAAATTGTCCCATAGTGCCCAGGGATGTGCAGGTTAGGGTGGATTGGCCATGCTAAATTGTCCCATAGTGCCCAGGGATGTGCAGGTTCGGGTGGATTAGTGAGGGGTAAATGTCCAATAATAGGGTTGGGGAATGGGTCTGGGTGGGTTACTCTTCGGAGGGTCGGGGTGGATGTGTTGGGCCGAAGGGCCTGTTCCCCACCCTGTCGGGGTGATTCTCTGATGCTTTGAAACAGCCTGCACACCTTTCGGACGTGCCTCAGCAGCCAGCCTTCCTTCCCTTCACCCAAACCTATGTTCTTTGCGAACTCTCCACGCCCCTCCCCTCGTGGTCAGCCTCGTCGAATGAGATCTGTCGCTCCTCGGTAAAAGCCTCACAGCCGGGCCGCTCCCCTCGTGTCTGCTGCTGCCCTGGTCGGCGCACTGCGTGGCTCTCGGTGCTGGGGGCCTGTGGGATCCTGCTCTGTAAGCCTTGTCACTCCCTCCACCCCACCCAGCCCCTATTTCCCCCCTCTCCCGACCCTCTCTTTCCTTCTGCCCGCTATTGTACCCTTTTCTCCCTTGCCCCTGGCACCGTGGTTGGCAATTTGACTCCCTGCTCATCACCCCCAGCCCCCTCGGTGACTGGGGGGGGCCGAGCAGTATTGCTGATGGACTTGGCACCCACCCCGGGCAAATGCTCACATGTTCAATCCCCACCGTTTCCCCTCAGGCGACCTCCATCCAATGAGCCATAGACTCACAGAGATGTACAGCTCGGAAACAGGCCCTTCGGTCCAACCCGTCCATGCTGACCCGATATCCCAACCCAGTCTCGTCCCACCTGCCAGCACCCGGCCCGTATCCCCCCAAACCCTTCCTATTCATATACCCATCCAAATGTCTCTTAAATGTTGTAATTGTACCAGCCTTCACCACTTCCTCTGGCAGCTCATTCCATACACACACCACCCTCTGGGTGAAAAAAGTTGCCCCTTGGGTCTCTTTTATATCTTTCCCCTCTCACCCTTCACCTCTAGTTCTGGACTCCCCCACCCCAGGGAAAAGACTTTGTCTATTTATCCTATCCATTCCTCTCATGGTTTTGTAAATCTCTTTCAGCTCAGCCTCCGACGCTCCAGGGAAAACAGCCCCAGCCTGTTCAGCCTCTCCCTGTAGCTCAAACCCTCCAACCCTGGCAACATCCTTGTAAATCTTTTCTGAACCCTGAAGTTTCACAACATCTTTCCGATAGGAAGGAGACCAGAATTGCACGCAATATTCCAACAGTGGCTTAACCAATGTCCTGTACAGCCGCAACATGACCTCCCAACTCCTGTATTCAATACTCTGACCAATAAAGGAAAGCATACCAAACGCCTTCTTCACTATCCTATCTACCTGCGACTCCACTTTCAGATTTTTGGAAGCCAGCAACAATCATGGATTTTGGTTAAAACACCCCCGTTGGGGGGAGGGGGGGGGGTCGCTGAGGGGGGCAGGTGGGAGGGATGTTGCGGGGAGCGAAATCTGACGTCCTTACCCCCTGGCCCGTGACTCTCGACAGCCCCAATCTTGGCACAAGGGGCAATTAAGGATTGGCAAGAAATGCCAAGGTGACTAGCTGTGCCCACCTCCGGTCAGATGGCTCCCTAGTAACCAAAGCCCAGCCCGGCCTACCCAACAAAGGTCCAGCCACCTTGGGACTTGGGGAGGGCCGTAGAAAGCTCCGGTGGTTGTTTCTTTGTTCCCTAGAAACGAAGTTGAGGCCCCCTCGGTTGCCGTGCAACTCAACCCAGCAATGCCAACCCCCTCGAGGGTCAGGGTTGGTGGGGGAGGGGGTGGTTGCGGGGGCAGGGGGGGGTGCGGGGATGGTAAGCGGTTCAAGTGAAAAGGTTAAGGGGCACACACACAATGACAGGAGACCAGCCTGGTGCACTGTTTATTCCACAAGTTACAGAGAGAGAAAAAAAAGTACACTGCGAGAGGATCAGAGACCGAGAGACGCGTGCTCGGGCTAAGGAGGGGGGACGGGAGGGTCAGGGCGTTGTGTGGGAGGGGAGGGGGAGGAATACCAGGGTCTGGACTTGGGCGCTGGAGAGGCAGTGGGTGTTTGGTGGTGGTGGTGGGGGGGGGGGAAGGGGGCCGGGAGGAGGGCAAATCGAGGCTAAGATACCGTTGAGAGCATCCCAAAGCCCTTCCCCATTCCCTTCGGAGAACCACCCAGAGGTGAGGAGATATTTAGAGGGTCCCCCCGCAGGGGAGGGAGGGGATTCGGACGGTCCGTCCCAGGAGAGAGAGGGAATTGGAGGGTCTGTCCCAGGAGTGAAGGGGTATTGGAGGGTCTGTCTCAGGAGTGAGGGGGAATTGGAGGGTCTGTCTCAGGAGTGAGGGGGAATTGGAGGGTCTGTCCCAGGAGTGAGGGGGAATTGGAGGGTCTGTCTCAGGAGTGAGGGGGTATTGGAGGGTGTGTCCCAGGAGAGAGAGGGAATTGGAGGGTCTGTCTCAGGAGTGAGGGGGAATTGGAGGGTCTGTCCCAGGAATGAGGGGGAATTGGAGGGTCTGTCCCAGGAGTGAGGGGGAATTGGAGGGTCTGTCTCAGGAGTGAGGGGGGTGACTGATCTCAGAAGTGTGGGTGGGAGAGGGCGGGGGGGGGGAAGGGGAGGAGGGCGGGGGTCCACTCTGCTGAGGAGGGGAAAGGAGAGAAGACTCATCCCGGGAGTAGGGCGGGACCTGGAATGGTAACCACAGAGCGAGAGGTGCCCCGGGAGGAGCCATGGGGGCGGATGGGATGATCCATCCCAGTAGGTGGGAACCAGGTGGGTGGTGGGGTAACACTCCCGGGGCATGGGGAGGGGTGTTGGTCTGCTCCACTCTAACCCACCCGGGGGGGGAGACAGAGATAGAGATTGGGGGGGTGGAGGCAGGAAGGATAGGGGCAAGGGGAGACAGTGGAAGAGTCCATTCTGGGAAGTGTGTGTGGGGGGGGGGGGGGGCGGAGGATTGGATGCCCGGATCTCCAGTAGGCCGTTTTACGAACGAGTTCCGACGGGTGAGGGGTGTGAAGACAGGCTTTTGGTGTTTTGTCCAGAGACCGATTGCCGAATCACTTCCGAACGTAAAGGCGTGTGCACACCACATTGTTGGCAGTCATGGTCTGAGAGAGAGAGAGAGAGACAGAGTGAGGATTCCGTCAGGCCGTAGGAACGGACGCCTCAGGGTCCCCTGTCACCGGGGGGGGGGGGGGAGGGCTCATCCCATTCGGACACTCCGCCCCCTCCACACCATTCACCCCCCCAGACGTCGAACTCATTTCCCCCCCCCCCCCTCCCCAGATCTTGATATGAAAACCGTCATACCCTTCCCCTCCCCCCCCTCAGATAGGTCGCTTGGCCCATCTTGCCAAGACTGGCTCATTGAGAGAGTTTTCCAATTAGAACCTCCCCCCAATCTCCACACACACACACACTTTCCCCACCCCCTGACCCAATTCCTTCCCCTCCCCGACCCAATTCCTTCCCCCCCCCCCGACCCAATTCCTTCCACTCCACCCCCCCCCCAACTGATCTCTGAGAACTGTTCCCCTTCCAGTATTTCTCCAATAATCTCCCCCCACCCTTCCCCAACTTGTTGAATCTGCTACCACCATCCTTTCAGGCAGAGGACCCCTCCCAGGTCACAAGCGAGACTTTCATTGATGTGGAACCATCCGCGCAGTGAGATATCCCCTCACAGCAGGCATGGTCAAACAGCTTTCGGCCTCCCCAGCCCCCGACCCCAGTCATCGCCAGGGCTCTGGGGGAATCGGTGACCAGTAGGTTGGTTCAAGATGTTGGTTTTAGCTCAAACATGGACAGAGTGGGATGGAGAGAGAGACAGAGAGAGAGAGAGAGAGAGACACAGAGACAGAGAGAGGCAGAGAGAGAGAGAGAGGCAGAGAGAGAGACAGAGAGAGAGAGAGAGACAGGCAGAGAGAGAGAGAGACAGGCAGAGAGAGAGACAGAGAGAGAGAGAGAGAGGCAGAGAGAGAGAGACAGAGAGAGAGAGACAGAGAGAGACAGAGAGAGAGAGAGACAGAGAGACAGAGAGAGAGAGACAGAGAGAGACAGAGAGAGAGAGAGAGAGAGGCAGAGAGAGAGAGAGAGGCAAAGAGAGAGAGAGGCAGAGAGAGAGACAGACAGGCAGAGAGAGAGACAGAGAGAGAGAGAGAGAGAGGCAGAGAGAGAGAGACAGAGAGAGAGAGACAGAGAGAGAGGCAGAGAGAGAGAGAGACAGGCAGAGAGAGAGAGAGACAGAGAGAGACAGAGAGAGACAGAGACAGAGAGACAGAGAGAGAGACAGAGAGAGAGAGACAGAGAGAGACAGAGAGAGAGAGAGAGAGAGGCAGAGAGAGAGAGGCAGAGAGAGAGAGAGGCAGAGAGAGAGAGAGGCAAAGAGAGACAGAGAGACAGAGAGAGACAGAGAGAGACAGAGAGAGAGAGACAGAGAGAGAGAGAGACAGAGAGAGAGAGACAGAGAGAGAGAGAGAGAGAGACAGAGAGAGACACAGAGACAGAGAGAGACACAGAGAGAGAGAGACAGAGAGAGAGACAGAGAGAGAGAGAGATACAGAGAGAGAGACAGAGACACAGAGAGAGAGAGACAGAGAGAGACAGAGAGAGAGAGAGGTGGAGAGGTTTAGGGAGACAATTCAGCAGCTCTAAGCTCCCTCCCCCTCTACCCCAAAGCACAGCCACCAGGCGGAACGATGGGAATCTGGGAATCTCGAGAGGTTTGGGATTGGAGGATGGCGGGGATCTCGGAGAGTTGTGGGAAGTGACACAGATAAGGAGGGAGGTGAAGTGGGCTGGAGGGGGTGACAGAGATAGGGAGGGGGTGTAGGGGGCTGGAGGGGGTGACAGGGAGGGATAAGGGATAGAGTTTTTGAGGTGTCTGGGTGTCAAATTTGGGAATGCAGCCGGAAGTGCTTTGGAAGAATCCAGTCTGGCAGTTACGGAGGCAGGGAGCTGAGACGGGGCAGGCAGGCCTGATGTTTCCCAGGGACGAATGGACGGTCAGACCCATGGCACGCATCTGCGTTCGGGAGCCCTCTCACCATCCAACACAGCTCTGACAGTCTGCCTCTTTTCAGCGACACAAACACAGCTGTGGCTTCCAATAGTTGTCATGGACCCAAGCAGGGGTGGTATAAATCTCCTGAAACTCAGTAAGCAGTCTGAGGATCGGGAGCAATGTGGAACTCAGTGAAAGAAAGCCGTGACGTTGATTAAGTTGGGGAAAGCAGATTGTAAAATTTCCTACTCTGGTTTAAGGTGAGGATGAGTGAAGACAGTCCGAAAACCGGAGAATGCGGAACGAGGAATTGGCAGGGGAATTAACCAACCACCTTCGTTCTGTCTTCACTGAAGAGCAACACAAGTGATTTGTCAGAAATGGCACCGAAAGTGAGGGTCAATTGGGAAGGAGGAACTAAAGGAGGTCACTGTTGGTTTTTGAAAATGGTACTTCTTGGGAATTTGGGAAGTGGGAAATCCCCAGGGCCTGACCCTCTAGATGCCAGGACACCACAGGAGTTGGCGATGCAAGTAATGAGTTGTCATCTTCCAAACTTTTATACAGCAGTTCCTTTGGAAAGTGGTATAAAAACAGGAGGGTTTGGGGGAAAGACAGATGGGTCAGCCAACTGGGAGAAGCGAGGGCCTTATTACAACGCACATGGTCATAGGACATTTCAACAATCCATGAAGCAGCGTCACCATGGACTTTTCTTGAAAGAGAAATTGACAAACCTAATGGAGTTTCATGAGGATGTAACTTATGGAATAGGTGAGGGATATTCCATGGATTAGAAAACTCAGAGCTCAGAGTATAGGATCAAAGCACATGCAGAATAGGGGGGAGGGGGGAATATATTGACTTGGTCAGGGAGCTGGTTGGCAGGCAGGGAAGAGAGGGCGGGAATAAATGGGTCATTTTCAAAGTGGCAGGGGACCTCAGGAGATTGGACCCACAGCTTTCACAGTGTACATAAAAGATGGCCCAGTGGTTAGCACCGCGGCCTCACGGTGCCAGGAACCCGGGTTCAATTCCAGGCTCGGGGCGACTGTCTGTGTGGAGTTTGCACATTCTCCCCCCAGTGTCTGCGTGGGTTTCCTCCGGGTGCTCCGGTTTCCTCCCGCAGACCAAAGGTGTGGCCAATTCCAAATTGTCCCGTAGTGCCCAGGGATGTGCAGGTTAGGGTGGATTGGCCATGCTGAATTGTCCCATAGTGCCCAGGGATGTGCAGGTTAGGGTGGATTGGCCATGCTAAATTGTCCCATAGTGCCCAGGGATGTGCAGGTTAGAGTGGATTGGCCATGCTAAATTGTCCCATAGTGCCCAGGGATGTGCAGGTTAGAGTGGATTGGCCATGCTAAATTGTCCCATAGTGTCCAGGGATGTGTAGGTTAGGGTGGATTGGCCATGCTAAATTGTCCCATAGTGCCCAGGGGTGTGCAGGTTAGGGTGGATTGGCCATGCTAAATTGTCCCATAGTGCCCAGGGATGTGCAGGTTAGGGTGGATTGGCCATGCTAAATTGTCCCATAGTGCCCAGGGATGTGTAGGTTAGGGTGGATTGGCCATGCTAAATTGTCCCATAGTGCCCAGGGGTGTGCAGGTTAGGGTGGATTGGCCATGCTAAATTGTCCCATAGTGCCCAGGGGTGTGCAGGTTAGGGTGGATTGGCCATGCTAAATTGTCCCATAGTGCCCAGGGATGTGCAGGTTAGAGTGGATTGGCCATGCTAAATTGTCCCATAGTGCCCAGGGATGTGTAGGTTAGGGTGGATTGGCCATGCTAAATTGTCCCATAGTTCCCAGGGATGTGCAGGTTAGGGCGGATTGGCCATGCTAAATTGTCCCATAGTGCCCAGGGATGTGCAGGTTAGGATGGATTGGCCATGCTAAATTGTCCTGTAGTGCCCAGGGATGTGCAGGTTAGGGTGGATTGGCCATGCTAAATTGTCCCATAGTGCCCAGGGATGTGCAGGTTAGGGTGGATTGGCCATGCTAAATTGTCCTGTAGTGCCCAGGGATGTGCAGGTTAGGGTGGATTGGCCATGCTAAATTGTCCTGTAGTGCCCAGGGATGTGCAGGTTAGGGCGGATTGGCCATGCTAAATTGTCCCATAGTGCCCAGGGATGTGCAGGTTAGGATGGATTGGCCATGCTAAATTGTCCTGTAGTGCCCAGGGATGTGCAGGTTAGGGTGGATTGGCCATGCTAAATTGTCCCGTAGTGCCCAGGGATGTGCAGGTTAGGGCGGATTGGCCATGCTAAATTGTCCCCTAGTGCCCAGGGATGTGCAGGTTAGGGTGGATTGGCTACGCTAAATTGTCCCGTAGTGCCCAGGGATGTGCAGGTTAGGGTGGATGGGAAATGTGGGACGATAGGGCAGGAGGGTGCTCTTTGGAAGTTTGGTGTGGACTTGATGGGCCAAATGGACACCCTCCATGCCGCAGGGATTCTATGACCAACCGTTCGGGCGCTATAACATTTCCAAGGCCATTGGTTGTGATTGTTGAGGAAGGCTTCAGGGCGGAGCGTTCGACCCAAGTGCCATCGCTGTCCTACAATGTGCGACGTTGTGAGATTGTGCACTCAGTACTAGAACGTGGAATTACTTAAATGGCGACGGATTGGGAAAGCGTGGAAAGTGTCCTGGGTGCCGCTGTGCACCAGTTAGTCGCAGGAAGCAATGAATTCTCTGCAAATAGGCTCAGATCGATTACACTGAAAATGGAAGGGCCTTGGGAAAAGTTGATGAGCAGGGAGATCTGGGAGTGTCGGTCCGTTGCACCCTGAAGGTGGCTGCACAGCTGGGTCGGGTGGTCAAGAAGGCATATGGTATGCTTGCCTTCATCGGACGGGGTATTGAGTATAAGCGCTGGCAGGCCATGTTAAAATGGTACAAGACATTGGTTCGGCCGCATTTCCAGCTCTGGTCGTCACATTACCAAAAGGATGTGGACGCTTTGGTGCAGAGAAGGTTTGCGAGGATGTTGCCTGGTATGGAAGGTGCGAGCTATGAAGGGAGGTTGAGTAGGTTTTCATTAGAAAAAATGCGATTGAGGGGGGACCTGATGTGAGGTGTACAAAATCATGAAGGGTATAGACAGGGTGGATAGAGACAAGCTTTTTCCCAGGGTGAGGGATTCAATAACGAGAGGTCACGCTTTCAAGGTGAGAGGTGGAAGGTTTAAGGGGGATACACGCGGCAAGTACTTCACACAGAGGGTGGTGGGTGTCTGGAACGCGTTGCCACAGAGGTGGTAGAGGCAGGCACGGTCGATTCATTTAAGGCACATCTGGACGGATGCATGAGTAGGTGGGGAGCAGAGGGATACAGATGCTTAGGAATCGGGCGATAGATTTAGACAGTGGATTTGGATCGGCTCAGGCTTGGAGGGCCGAGGGGCCCGTTCCTGGGCTGTACATTTTCTTTGTCCTTTGACAGTAAGTTGACATGCATTATGAAGACGGTTTGAGTCCAGGAGCAGGGATGTCTCACTGCGGGTACACAGGGCCTTGGTGAGGCCACACACTCTGTGCAGGATTGATCTCCCTCACTAAGGGAGGGTGTACTTTTTCATAGAGGGAGTGTAGCAGAGGTTCACTCGGCCGATACAAGATTCTTGTACCAGGAGTTTTATTCGGCCAGACGACGTATTCACTGGGGGGACGAGAAGGGGGAGTCTGGTCGGTAAAGTAAAATCCGAACGGGGCTGGGCAGATTGGATGTAGAGGAGGATGTCTTCCCACCCCGGATTAAAGGGGTATTGGGGGGTGTGGGGCAAACACTGTCCAACTCGTCTATGTCGGCCATGTTGGGATAGGGGATCAGCAGCTGCCTTCATAGTGAATGGACAGGCAGAATGGCCCTCTGCTGCTCCTGTTTTCGACAGTTCAGCCTCAGAAAGCCAGCAACGCGAGGGAGAAATGGTTGATAGGGTGTACGTGGACTTCAGTAAGGCGTTTGATAAGGTTCCCCACGGTAGGCTATTGTGCAAAATAAGGAGGCATGAGATTTGAGGGTGATTTAGCGGCTTGGATCAGACATTGGCTAGCTGAAAGAAATGTTCATCTTGGAGTTCAATTACTAGTGGGGTACCGCGAGACGCTGCTTTAGGGCCACTGCTGTTTGTCATTTTTATAAATGACCTGGATGAGGGCGTAGAAGGATGGGTTAGTAAATTTGCAGACGACACTAAGGTCGGTGGAGTTGTGGATAGTGACGAAGGGTGTCATAATGCATGTCAACTTACTGATCACTAGGGTCATAGATCAGAGTTATAGGGAGGTAGTAACTCCAAAGATGGCAGATAGATGGGTTACAGTGAGGGGGACTGGGAGGAAGCAGCCAGTGCAGGGACCCCCTGCGGCCGTTCCCCTCAAGAACAAGTATACCGTTTTGGATACTTGTGGGGGGGATGACTTACCAGGGGCAAGTAACGGGGCTCAGGCCTCTGGCACGGAGCCTGTCCCCGTTACTCAGAAGGGAAGGGTGGAGAAGAGCAGAGCAGTAGTAATTGGGGACTCGATAGTTCGGGGCACAGATAGGCGGTTTTGTGGGAACGAGAGAGACTCACGTTTGGTATGTTGCCTCACAGTTGCAAGGGTACGTGACGTCTCTGATCGTGTTTTCCGGGTCCTGGAGGGGGAGGGGGAGCAGCCCGAAGTCGTGGTCCATATTGGCACCAACGACATAGGTAGGAGGAGTGCCGAGGATGTTAGACAGGCTTTCAGGGAGCTAGGTTGGAAGCTCAGAGTTAGAACGAACAGAGTTGTTGTCACTGGTTTGTTACCCGTGCCACGTGATAGAGATTCGAGGAATAGGGAAAGAGAACACTTAAATGCGTGGCTACAGGGATGGTGCAGGAGGGAGGGATTCCGGTTTTTGGATAACTGGGGTTCTTTCTGGGGACGGTGGGACCTCTATAAACAGGATGGTCTACACCTGAACCTGAGGGGCACCAGTATCCTTGGGGGGAGGTTTGCTAGTGCTCTTGGGGGGGGTTTAAACTAACTCTGCAGGGGCATGGGAACCCAGATTGTAGCTTCAGGGTGCAGGGCCTGGAGTGTAGGGAAGTTAGGAACATGGCATCAATTTCAAAGGAGGGTGCCTGTAAACAGGAAAGTGGCTTGAAGTGTGTATACTTCAATGCAAGAAGTATACGAAATAAGGTAGGTGAACCTGCAGCGTGGGTTGGTACCTGGGACTTCGATGTTGTGGCTATTACGGAGACATGGCTAGAACAGGGACAGGATTGGCTGTTGCAGGTTCCAGGATTTAAATGTTTTAGTAGGGTCAGAGGTGGGGGTAAAAGAGGGGGAGGTGTGGCATTGCTTGTCAAAGATAGTATTACAGTGGTGGAAAGGACGATGGATGAGGACTTGCCATCTGAGGTAGTTTGGGCTGAGGTTAGGAATAGGAAAGGTGAGGTCACCCTGTTAGGAGTCTTTTACAGGCCTCCTAATAGTCCTAGAATCATTGAAGAAAGGATAGGGAAGGTGATTCAGGAGATGAGTGACAGTAATAGGGTGGTTGTTATGGGGGACTTTAACTTTCCTGATATTGATTGGGAAAGCTATAGCTCAAGTTCGTTAGATGGGTCAGTGTTTGTTCAATGTGTGCAGGAGGGTTTCCTGACACAATATGTAGACAGGCCAACAAGAGGTGAGGCCATACTGGATTTGGTTCTGGGTAACGAACCAGGCCAGGTGTTAGAATTAGAGGTAGGTGAGCACTATGGGGATAGTGACCATAATTCGGTGATTTTTACTCTCGTGATGGAGAGGGATAAGTGTGTACTACAGGGCAAGAGTTATAGCTGGGGGCAGGGAAATTATGATGCGGTGAGGCATGACTTAGGATGTGTGGCTTGGAAAAGTAGACTCCAAGGCAAGAGTGTAAATGATATGTGGAGCTTGTTCAAGGAGCAACTATTGAGTGTCCTTGATAATTATGTACCTGTCAGGCAGGGAGGAAAGGGTCGTGCGAGGGAGCCGTGGTTTAATAAGGAATTGGAATCCCTTGTTAAATGGAAGAGGGCGGCCTATCTCAAGATGAGACGTGAAGGTTCAATTGTGGCGATTGAGAGGTATAGGGTAGCCAGGAAGGACCTGAAGAGAGAGCTAAGAGCAGCAAGGAGGGGACATGAAAGGTCCTTAGTCGGTAGGATTAGGGAAAACCCTAAGGCTTTCTATAGGTATGTTAGGAATAAAAGAATGACTAGGGTAGGAATAGGTCCAGTCAAGGTTAGTAGTGGGAAGTTGCGTGTGGAGGCGGAAGAGATTGGGGAGACACTGAATGAATACTTTTCTTCAGTATTTACTCAGGAACAGGGCATTGTCGTCAATGTGAATACTGAGTCACAAATAAGTAGAATGGATGGCTTTGTGGTATGTAGAGAAGAGGTGTTGGAAATCCTGGAAAAGGTGAAAATAGATAAGTCCCCTGGGCCTGATGGCATTTATCCTAGGATTCTCTGGGAAGCAAGGGAGGAGATTGCAGAGCCATTGGCCTTGATTTTTATGTCCTCTTTGTCTACAGGAGTAGTGCCAGAAGACTGGAGGATAGCAAATGTGGTTCCCTTGTTCAAAAAGGGGAGTAGGGATAACCCTAGTAACTATAGGCCGGTGAGTCTCACTTCTGTTGTGGGCAAAGTCTTAGAGAGAATTGTAAGGGATAGGATTTATGCACATCTGGATAGGAATAATGTGATCAAGGATAGTCAGCATGGTTTTGTGAAAGGCAGGTCGTGCCTCACAAACCTTATTGAATTCTTTGAAAAGGAGACGAAGGAGGTTGATGAGGGGAAAGCGGTAGATGTAGTATATATGGATTTTAGTAAGGCGTTTGATAAGGTTCCCCATGGTAGGCTACTGCAGAAAATACGGAGATATGGCATTGAGGGTGAGTTGGAGGTTTGGATTAGGAATTGGCTGGATGGAAGAAGACAGAGGGTAGTAGTTGATGGCAAAGTTTCTTCATGGAGTGCCGTCACTAGCGGTGTTCCGCAAGGATCTGTTTTGGGACCATTGCTGTTTGTCATTTTTATAAATGACCTGGAAGAGGGGTTAGAAGGTTGGGTGGGCAAGTTTGCGGATGATACGAAAGTCGGAGGAGTTGTAGACAGTGAGGAAGGATGTGGCAGGTTACAGCAGGATATAGAGAAGCTGCAGAGCTGGGCAGAAAGGTGGCAAATGGAATTCAATGTAGCTAAGTGTGAGGTGATTCACTTTGGGAAGAATAACAAAAAGATGGGGTACTGGGCTAATGGTCGGATACTTGGTAGTGTGGTTGAGCAGAGGGATCTTGGTGTCCATGTACACAGATCTCTGAAAGTTGCCACCCAGGTAAATAGTGCAGTGAGGAAGGCATATGGCGTACTGGCTTTTATTGGTAGAGGAATTGAGTTCCGGAGTCCTGAGGTCATGATGCAGTTGTATAAGACTCTGGTGCGGCCGCATCTGGAATATTGTGTGCAGTTTTGGTCGCCATACTATAGGAAGGATGTGGAGGCACTGGAACGGGTGCAGAGGAGGTTTACCAGGATGTTGCCTGGTATGGAAGGAAGATCGTATGAGGAAAGACTGAGACACTTGGGGCTGTTTTCATTAGAGAAAAGAAGGTTTAGGGGTGACTTGATTGAGGTGTACAAGATGATTAGGGGGTTAGATAGGGTTGACAGTGTGAACCTTTTCCCGCGTATGGAGTCTGGTATTACAAGGGGGCATAGCTTTAAATTAAGGGGGGGTAGATATAGGACTGAAGTTAGGGGTAGGTTCTTCACTCAGCGAGTCGTAAGTTCATGGAATGCCCTGCCAGTAGCAGTGGTGGACTCTCCCTCTTTATGGGCATTTAAGCGGGCATTGGATAGGTATATGGAGGATAGTGGGTTAGTATAGGTTAGGTGGGCTTGGATCGGCGCAACATCGAGGGCCAAAGGGCCTGTACTGCGCTGTATTGTTCTATGTTCTATGTTCTATGTTCTATGTTCTATGTTGCAGGTCACAGAGGGACATAGATAAGCTCAGAGCTGGGCTGAGAGGTGACAAATGGAGTTTAATGTGGAAAAGCGTGAGGTGATTCACTTTGGAAGGAGTAACAGGAAACCTGGGCTCATGGTAAGATTCTTGGTAGTGTAGATGAACAGAGAGATCGCGGTGTCCATGTGCATAGATCCCTGCAAGTTGCCCACCCAGGTTGATAGGGTTGTTCAGAAGGCGTACGGTGTGTGTTAGCTTTTATTGGAAGGGGGGGATTGAGTTTCGGAGCCATGAGGTCATGCTGCAGCCGTACAAAACTCTGGTGTGGCCGCACTTGGAGTATTGCGTCCAGTTCTGGTCACTGCATTATAGGAAGGATGTGGAAAGGGTTCAGGGGTGAGTTACTCGGATGGAGGGAAGGTCTTACGAGGAAAGGCTGAGAGATTTGAGGCTGGTTTCATTAGAGAGAAGGTTGAGAGGTGACCTAATCAAGACGTATAAGATAATCAGAGGGTTAGATAGGGAGAGCCTTTTTCCTCAGATGGTGATGGCTGGCACGAGGGGACGGCTTTAAACTGAGGGGGGTGATAGATATAGGAGAGCTGTCAGAGGTAGTTTCTTTACTCAGAGAGTAGGAGGGGTGTGAAATGCACTGCAGGAGTTGACTCGCCAACTTTAAGGGTATTTGAATGGTCAGAGGATAGGCATATGGATGGGAACGGAATAGTGTAGGATAGATGGGCTTCAGACTGGGTCCACAGGTCGGCACAACATCGAGGGCCGAAGGGCCTGTACTGCGCTGGAATGTTCTATCAGCGAGGTGGTCGGGGGGAGCAGAGCGGTCATTGAAATTTCAGCCTGTTACAATTTCCTGCGTCAGGAACAAAATTCCCCCCCCCCTCCCCCCCCCCCACCTTGATCCTCAACATCCCAATTCAATCTCCCCCTGCTCCAAGGGGAACGGTCCCCTCTTCTCCTGCAGTGTCTCTGTCCACTGGAGCCCCTCATCTCTGGGGTGCGTCAGGGAAATCTCTCTCTGCCTGAGCGGGGAAAGATCCAGGACTGTGGCCTAACTAAGCTGCCCTTCCCCATTCACAAGAGAGCCAGGGCCCCGTTCGCTCGTGACCCAACCAAAGATTCGTGAAGAGACGCCACCTCCAGGCGCCAAGCCGAGACGTTCCTGCACCATTCTCCTGGAGACGGCCTTCAAGGACAGGTTAACGTGGAGCTAATTCAAAATGAAGACTCTTACGAGGATGAGCTCATCGTTGCTGGTGAGTTCCCGGGTCCAGGAGGTTTTCGGCCCCTCTCCTTTCAGTAATGTCTGCTCGCACTCCATCTTGTTCTCCGCAATCCACCGTGCCAAACTCTGGAGGGAGGGAGGAAAGGAACAGGATTCATTCCTGTGAGAGCCCTGGGGTGAACCCCCATCCTAGGTTTGCGGCCCTTCTGTCTGGGAAAAGCCCACCCACCCACCCACCAAGAGCTCCGGGACCCTACAGCTCTCAGGTCCTCTTGGTCACAGGCCCCCTACTCATTTCCCAGGCAACCACCAACTCGGGACCACCAGGAATAAACATCTCGGGGTCCACAGCGACCAGTGTCTCAGGGCCCACGGCGACCAGTGTCACAGGGCACATAGCGACCAGTGTCACAGGCCCATGGCGACCAGTGTCGGAGGGCACATAGCGACCAGTGTCACAGGCCCATGGCGACCAGTGTTGGAGGGCACATAGCGACCAGTGTCACAGGCCCATGGCGACCAGTGTCGGAGGGCACATAGCGACCAGTGTCACAGGCCCATGCGACCAGTGTCGGAGGGCACATAGCGACCAGTGTCACAGGGCCCATAGCAACCAGTGTCTCAGGCCCATGGCGACCACTGTCTCATGGCCCATAGCAACCAGTGTCTCAGGCCCATGGTGACCAGTGTCTCAGGACCCATGGCGACCAGTGTCTCAGGGCCCACGCCGACCAGTGTCTCAGGGCCCACGGCGACCAGTGTCTCAGGGCCCACGGCGACCAGTGTCTCAGGGCCCATAGCAACCAGTGTCTAATGGCGACCACTGTCTCATGGCCCACAGCGACCAGTGTCTCAGGGCCCATAGCAACCAGTGTCTCAGGGCCCATGGCGACCACTGTCTCATGGCCCATAGCAACCAGTGTCTCAGAACCCATGGTGACCAGTATCTCAGGACCCATGGCGACCAGTGTCTCAGGACCCATGGCGACCAGTGTCTCAGGGCCCATAGCGTCCAGTGTCTAAGAGCCCATGGCGACCAGTGTCTCAGGGCCCATGGCGTCCAGTGTCTCAGAGCCCATGGCGACCAGTGTCTATGGGCACATGGTGACCAGTGTCTCAGGGCCCATAGCGACTAGTGTCTCAGGGCCCATAGCAACCAGTGTCTCAGAGCCAATGGCGACCAGTGTCTCAGGGCACATGGCGACCAGTGTCTCAGAGCCCATGGCGACCAGTGTCTCAGGGCACATGGCGACCAGTGTCTCAGAGCCCATGGCGACCAGTGTCTCAGGGCACATGGTGACCAGTGTCTCAGGGCCCATAGCAACCAGTGTCTCAGGGCCCATGGTGACCAGTGTCTCAGGGCCCATGGCGACCAGTGTCTCAGGGCACATGGTGACCAGTGTCACAAGTCCCGTAGTGACCAGTGTCTCAGGGCCCATGGTGACCAGTGTCACAAGTCCCGTAGTGACCAGTGTTTCAGGGCCCATGGCAACCAGTGTCTCAGGGCCCATGGCGACCAGTGTTTCAGGGCCCATGGCGACCAGTGTCTCAGGGCCCATGGCGACCAGTGTATCAGAGCCCATGGCGACCAGTGTCTCAGAGCCCATGGCAACCAGTGTCTCCGTTGCCATAGTGACCAGTGTCTCAGGACCCATGACGACCAGTGTCTCAGAGCCGATAGCAACCAGTGTCTCAAGGCCCATAGTGACCAGTGTCTCAGGGCCCATAGTGACCAGTGTCTCAGGGCCCATGGCGACCAGTGTCTCAGGGCCCATGGCGACCAGTGTCTCAGGGCCCATAGTGACCAGTGTCTCAGGGCCCATAGTGACCAGTGTCTCAGGGCCCATAGTGACCAGTGTCTCAGGGCCCGTAGTGACCAGTGTCTCAGGGCCCATAGTGACCAGTGTCTCAGGGCCCATGGCAACCAGTGTCTCAGAGCCGATAGCAACCAGTGTCTCAGGGGCCATGACGACCAATGTCAGAGGGCCCATCGCAACCAGTGTCTCAGGGCACATGGTAACCATTGTTTCAGGAGCCATAACAACCAGTGTCTCGGGACCACGGCCCCGGGGTTTTCATTGCCTCTCAGCCCCCATTCACCTCACCTTGCATGGCCTCCCGTCCACGGTCTGCTCCTCGAACTCCTCTCCGACCCTGAAGCGGATCTCAGTGGTCCTGACAGGGGTGGCCGTGCGGATGTAGAAGCTCTCTCCGTCCTGCTTGATTTCCACGCTGGGGTTGGAGGCAGCGTTGACTGCGATCTTCCTCAGCAACATGCTGACATCTGCAGAGAGAGAAAGGGGGGGGGGGAAGAGAGTGTGTGTGAGAGAGAGAGAGCAGCAATAGCAGGGCAAGGGGTGCTGAGGGGAGGGGGGCACGATGCAGCTACACAACTCACGCTCTCCAACCAAAACACCGACCCCCCCGCCCACCCCAGAGATGGTATACACTCACACCTCCTACACCGATGCTCTGTAAGGGGACGGGGGGTGAGCGGGGAATGGGTTCGACATTTACGAATCTGGACGGTAGTGTAGGCTGCAGGGAACAGTACATGCAAAGGGATCCACACAGAGGCAAAAAAGTGGCAAATGGGGGGAGGTGACGTCTCTTCACGAATCTTTGGTTGGGTCACGAGCGAACGGGGCCCTGACTCTCTTGTGAATGGGGAAGGGCAGCTTAGTTAGGCCACAGTCCTGGATCTTTCCCCGCTCAGGCAGAGAGAGATTTTCCTGACGCACCCCAGAGATGAGGGGCTCCAGTGGACAGAGACACTGCAGGAGAAGAGGGGACCGTTCCCCTCAGAGCAGGGGGAGATTGAACTGGGATGTTGAGGATAAAGGCGGGGGGGGGGGGGGGGGAATTTTGTTCCTGACGCAGGAAATTGTAACAGGCTGAAATTTCAGTGGTCAGCACCGCTTCCTCACAGCGCCAGGGACTCGGGCTCGATTCCAGCCTCAGGGCGACTGTCTGTGTGGAGTTTGCCCATTCTCCCCGTGTCTGCGTGGGTATCCTCTGCGTGCTCTAGTTTCAAAGATGTGCAGGTTAGGGTGGATTGGCCATGCTAAATTGTCCTGTAGTGCCCAGGGATATGCAGGTTAGGGTGGATTGGCCATGCTAAATTGTCCCATAGTGCCCAGGGATGTGCAGGTTAGGGTGGATTGGCCATGCTAAATTGTCCCATAGTGCCCAGGGATGTGCAGGTTAGGGTGGATTGGCCATGCTAAATTGTCCCATCGTGTCCTGGGATGTGCAGGTTAGGGTGGATTGGCCATGCTAAATTGTTCCGTAGTGCCCAGGGATGTGCAGGTTAGGGTGGATTGGCCATGCTAAATTGTCCCATAGTGCCCAGGGATGTGCAGGTTAGGGTGGATTGGCCACGCTAAATTGTCCCATCGTGTCCTGGGATGTGCAGGTTAGGGTGGATTGGCCATGCTAAATTGTCCCATAGTGCCCAGGGATGTGCAGGTTAGGGTGGATTGGCCATGCTAAATTGTCCCATAGTGCCCAGGGATGTGCAGGTTAGGGTGGATTGGCCATGCTAAATTACCCATAGTGCCCAGGGATGTACAGTTTAGGGTGGATTGGCCATGCTAAATTGTCCCATAGTGTCCAGGGATGTGCAGGTTAGGGTGGATTGGCCATGCTAAATTGTCCCATAGTGCCCAGGGATGTGCAGGTTAGGGTGGATTGGCCATGCTAAATTGTCCCATAGTGCCCAGTGATGTGCAGGTTAGGGTGGATTGGCCATGCTAAATTGTTCCGTAGTGCCCAGGGATGTGCAGGTTAGGGTGGATTGGCCATGCTAAATTGTCCCATAGTGCCCAGGGATGTGCAGGTTAGGGTGGATTGGCCATGCTAAATTGTCCCATAGTGCCCAGGGATGTGCAGGTTAGGGTGGATTGGTCATGCTAAATTGTCCCATACTGTCCAGGGATGTGCAGGTTAGGGTGGAGTGGCCATGCTAAATTGTCCCATAGTGCCCAGGGATGTGCAGGTTAGGGTGGATTGGCCATGCTAAATTGTCCCATACTGTCCAGGGATGTGCAGGTTAGGGTGGATTGGCCATGCTAAATTGTCCCATAGTGCCCAGGGATGTGCAGGTTAGGGTGGATTGGCCATGCTAAATTGTCCCATAGTGCCCAGTGATGTGCAGGTTAGGGTGGATTGGTCATGCTAAATTGTTCTGTAGTGCCCAGGGATGTGCAGGTTAGGGTGGATTGGCCATGGTAAATTGTCCCATAATGCCCAGAGAGGTGCAGGTTAGGGTGGATTGGCCATGCTAAATTGTCCCATAGTGCCCAGGGATGTGCAGGTTAGGGTGAATTGGCCATGCTAAATTGTCTCATAGTGCCCAGGGATGTGCAGGTTAGGGTGGATTGGCCACGCTAAATTGTCCCGTAGTGCCCAGGGATGTGCAGGTTAGGGTGGATTGGCCATGCTAAATTGTCCTGTAGTGCCTAGGGATGTGCAGGTTAGGGTGGATCGGCCATACTAAATTGTCCCATAGTGCCCAGGGGTGTGCAGGTTAGGGTGGATTGGCCGTGCTAAATTGTCCCGTAGTGTCCAGGGATGTGCAGGTTAGTGTGAATTGGCCGTGCTAAATTGTCCCATTGTGCCCAGGGATGTGCAGGTTAGGGTGGATTGGCCGTGCTAAATTGTCCCATAGTGTCCAGGGATGTGCAGGTTAGGGTGGATTGGCCATGCTAAATTGTCCCATAGTGCCCAGGGATGTGCAGGTTAGGGTGGATTGGCCATGGTAAATTGTCCCGTAATGCCCAGAGAGGTGCAGGTTAGGGTGGATTGGCCATGCTAAATTGTCCCATAGTGCCCAGGGATGTGCAGGTTAGGGTGAATTGGCCATGCTAAATTGTTCTGTAGTGCCCAGGGATGTGCAGGTTAGGGTGGATTGGCCATGGTAAATTGTCCCATAGTGCCCAGGGATGTGCAGGTTAGGGTGAATTGGCCATGCTAAATTGTCCCATAGTGCCCAGGGATGTGCAGGTTAGGGTGAATTGGCCATGCTAAATTGTTCTGTAGTGCCCAGGGATGTGCAGGTTAGGGTGGATTGGCCATGGTAAATTGTCCCGTAATGCCCAGAGAGGTGCAGGTTAGGGTGGATTGGCCATGCTAAATTGTCCCATATTGCCCAGGGGTGTGCAGGTTAGGGTGAATTGGCCATGCTAAATTGTCTCATAGTGCCCAGGGATGTGCAGGTTAGGGTGGATTGGCCACGCTAAATTGTCCCGTAGTGCCCAGGGATGTGCAGGTTAGGGTGGATTGGCCATGCTAAATTGTCCTGTAGTGCCTAGGGATGTGCAGGTTAGGGTGGATTGGCCATACTAAATTGTCCCATAGTGCCCAGGGGTGTGCAGGTTAGGGTGGATTGGCCGTGCTAAATTGTCCCATAGTGCCCAGGGATGTGCAGGTTTGGGGTGGATTGGCCATGCTAAATTGTCCCGTAGTGCCCAGGGATGTGCAGGTTAGTGTGAATTGGCCGTGCTAAATTGTCCCATAGTGCCCAGGGATGTGCAGGTTAGGGTGGATTGGCCACACTAAATTGTCCCGTAGTGCCCAGGGATGTGCAGGTTAGGGTGGATTGGCCATGCTAAATTGTCCTGTAGTGCCTAGGGGTGTGCTGGATAGGGTGGATTGGCCATACTAAATTGTCCCATAGTGCCCAGGGGTGTGCAGGTTAGGGTGGATTGGCCGTGCTAAATTGTCCCATTGTGCCCAGGGGTGTGCAGGTTAGGGTGGATTGGCCATGCTAAATTGTCTCATAGTTCCCAGGGATGTGCAGGTTAGGGTGGATTGGCCACGCTAAATTGTCCCTAGTGCCCAGGGATGTGCAGGTTAGGTAGGATTGGCCATGCTAAATTGTCCCGTAGTGCCCAGGGATGTGCAGGTTAGTGTGAATTGGCCATGCTAAATTGCCCCATAGTGCCCAGGGATGTGCAGGTTAGGGTGGATTGGCCATGCTAAATTGTCCCGTAGTGCCCAGGGATGTGCAGGATAGGGTGGATTGGCCACGCTAAATTGTCCCGTAGTGCCCAGGGATGTGCAGGTTAGGGTGGATTGGCCATGCTAAATTGTCCTGTAGTGCCCAGGGATGTGCAGGTTAGGGGGGATTGGCCATGCTAAATTGTCCTGTAGTGCCCAGGGATGTGCAGGTTAGGGTGGATTAGTTCAGAATAAATGTAACCCTAACCTGCACATCCCTGGGCACTATGGGACAATTTAGCATGGCCAATCCACCCTAACCTGCACATCCCTGGGCACTATGGGGCAATTTAGCATGGCCAATCCACCCTAACCTGCACATCCCTGGGCACTTTGAGACAATTTAGCACGGCCAATCCACCCTGACCTGTACATCCCCGGACTGTGGGAGGAAACCGGAGCACCCGGAGGAAACCCAGACAGACACAGGGTAAATGTGCAAACTCCACACAGACAATCGCCCCGAGGCTGGGATTGAACTCGGGTCTCTGGTGCTGTGAGCAGTGCTAACCACTGAGCCACCGTGCCACCCCACAGTCAACTGTTTCACACAGAGGGTGGTGCGTGTATGGAATGAGCTGCCAGAGGAAGTGGTGGAGGCTGGTACAATAACAACATTTAAAAGGCATTTGGATGGGTATATGAATAGGCAGGGTTTGGAGGGATATGGGCCGGGTGCTGGCAGGTGGGACTAGATTGGGTTGGGATATCATGGACGGGTAGGGCTGAACGGTCTGTTTCCGTGCTGTACATCTCTCTGACTGTATGAGTCCCTCTGTGGTGCCCTTTTTTTGTGGTATTTTGAAGGGACAGTCCCAGAACATGACAGTATTACTCAGTCTTCTTCCAGCACAAATGAAGGCCATTGAGCCCATTGTCCCTGAGACAGCTCTTTGAGTGTTCGAACTGAGTGTCTGTCCTCCTGCTGTTGCCGCACCTATGTCTCTGTATGTTCTCTCTCTCCAAATCCCCATCCAGTGCCCCCTCCTGAATGGGTCAGTCGACCCTGCCTCCCCCACATCTCCAGGCAGCACGTTCCAGCCCCCACCTCCTCGCTGGGTGAGGAAGGGCTTTAACACATCACCCTCGCTTCACATCACTTTAAACCCACGCCCCTCTCGTTCTCTCACGAGCTGGAAAAGCTTCTCCCTGTCTACTCCATCCCAGCCCACTCCGGATCGGGAAAACCTGCAGCAGATCTCCCTCTCAGCTGCCTTCTCCCCAAGGAGAGCAGTCCCAACCTTCTCCAACCCGTCCTCATCCGGCACTCACTCCTGGAACTACTCTTGTAAATCACTTCTGCACACGCTCTCTCTTCCTCACACACACACACATTCTTTCTGTGTCTCTCTCTGTCTGTCTCTCTCTCTCTCTCTCTGTGTCTCCCTCTGTCTGTCTCTCTCTCTCTCTCTGTGTGTCTCTCTCTGTGTCTCTCACTCATTCTTTTTCTCTGTCTCTCTCTCTCTCTCTCTCTCTCTGTCTCTCTTTTATTTTCTCTCTCTCATTCTCTCTCTCTCACATTGTCTCTGTCTCTGTCTCTCTTTCTCTCTCTCTCTCTCATTCTCTCTCTCTCCCCGAATCGGTCACATCTATCCTAGAATGGGGAACACGTTACTGTACACACCATCCCACAGCTGAGGTCTTAAGAAATGTCTTGTACAGGTTCACCATCACCTCTGCACTCTCGTGCCCCAATTAACAAAGCCGAGGATACTACCTGCCTGATTAACTGCTCTATCTGTGCTACCGTCTTCAGTGGGCTGTGCACAGATAACCCCAGCTCCCCCTTCTCCTGCACCCTCTGTTTTTGTACCCTCTGTCTTTCAATGTTGACCCCACCAAGATTTGGTTGGGATATCTGGTCGGCATGAACCGTGCTGTACAGCTCTATAACTAATTTGCCTCCATCTGTGCAGCCCCTCCAAGACTCCTCCTGTCTCCCTCCCTTACACCATCCCTTACTTCCCTTCACACTCCCTCAAACTTCAAAGCCCCCACCATGCCCCTCTACCTCTTTATTTCAGCACACCCCCACTCTCAGTCCCTCAACTCTCTTGTCCCCACATCGATGTCTCTTTCTCCCCATCTCTCTCCCTTACTTGTTCTGTCTGACACTTCTGTCAAAATCCTTTGCCCCCCTTTTACTCTGTCTTTCTCCCTCTTTCTATCTCTCTCCCCATCTGCATTTTCCAAGCTCTCTCTCTCTCTCCCTCCCTCCGTGGAACATGTGCAAGGGGCTGAAGGTTTCTGAACTTTGTGGTGGTGACTTGACCCTTGAAAAATGCTCATCACTTGAGACCTTAGAACATAGAACAATACAGCGCAGAACAGGCCCTTCGGCCCTCGATGTTGCGCTGACCTGTGAACTCATCTAAGCTCATCCCCCTACACATTCCATCATCATTCATGCGCTTATCTAAGGATTGTTTAAATCCCTCTAATGTGGCTGCGTTAACTACATTAGCAGGTAGGGCAGTCCACGCCCTTACCACTCTCTGTGTAAAGAACCTGCCTCTGACATCTGTCTTAAATCTATCACCCCCTCAATTTGTAGTTATGCCCCCCTCGTACACGCTGACGTCATCATCCTAGGAAAAAGCCTTTCACCTTGATTTTGGTGACTTGATATTGGAGTGTGTGTGTGCGTGTTGTGTGTGTGAGAAAGTAAGTGAGTGAATGAGTGTGTGTGTGTGTGAGAGAGTGAGTGAATGAGTGTGTGTGTGAGAGTGAGTAAGTGAGTGAATAAGTGTGTGTGTGAGTAAGTGAGTGAATGAGTGTGTGTGTGAGAGTGAGTAAGTGAGTGAATGAGTGTGTGTGTGAGAGAGAGTAAGTGAGTGAATGAGTGTGTGTGTGAGAGAGAGAGAGTGAGTGAATGAGTGTGTGTGAGAGAGTGAATGAGTGAATGAGTGTGTGTGAGAGAGAGAGTGAATGAATGAGTGTGTGTGTGAGAGTGAGTGAATGAGTGTGTGTGTGAGAGTGAGTGAGTGTGTGTGTGAGAGTGAGTAAGTGAGTGTGTGTGTGAGAGTGAGTAAGTGAGTGAATGTGTGTGTGTGTGAGAGAGAGTAAGTGAGTGAATGAGTGTGTGTGTGAGAGAGAGAGAGTGAGTGAATGAGTGTGTGTGAGATAGAGAGAGTGAATGAGTGTGTGTGTGAGAGTGAGTGAATGAGTGTGTGTGTGAGAGTGAGTAAGTGAGTGTGTGTGTGAGAGTGAGTAAGTGAGTGAATGTGTGTGTGTGTGAGAGAGAGTGAGTGAGTGAATGAGTGTGTGTGAGAGTGAATGAGTGAATGAGTGTGTGTGAGAGAGAGAGTGAATGAATGAGTGTGTGTGAGAGAGAGAGTGAGTGAGTGAATGAGTGTGTGTGTGAGAGTGAATGAGTGAATGAGTGTGTGTGAGAGAGAGAGTGAATGAATGAGTGTGTGTGTGAGAGAGAGTGAGTGAGTGAATGAGTGTGTGTGTGAGAGTGAATGAGTGAATGAGTGTGTGTGAGAGAGAGAGTGAATGAATGAGTGTGTGTGTGAGAGAGAGTGAGTGAGTGAATGAGTGTGTGTGTGAGTGAGTAAGTGAGTGAATGAGTGTGTGTGCGAGAGTGAGTAAGTGAGTGAATGAGTGTGTGAGAGTAAGTGAATGAGTGTGTGTGAGAGAGAGAGAGAGAGTGAGTGAGTGAGTATGTGTGTGTGAGAGAGAGAGAGTGAATGAGTGTCTGTGTGTGTGTGAGTGAGTAAGTGAGTGAATGAGTGTGTGTGTGAGAGAGAGAGTGAGTGAATGAGTGTCTGTGTGTGTGTGAGAGAGAGTGAATAAGTGTCTGTGTGTGTGAGAGAGAGAATAAGTGAGTGAATGAGTGAGAGAGAGTGAGTGAATGTGTGTGTGTGAGAGAGAGAATAAGTAAGTGAATGAGTGCGTGTGTGTGAGAGAGAGCGAGTAAATGAGTGTGTGTGAGAGAAAGAGTGAGTGAGTGAATGAGTGAGTGTGTGAATCAGTGTGTGTGTGTGAAAGAGAGTGTGAGTGAATGAGTGTGTGTGTGTGAGAGAGAGTGAGTGATTGAATGAGTGTGTGTGTGAGAGTAAGTGAGTGAATGAGTGTGTGTGAGAGTGAGTAAGTGAGTGAATGAGTGTGTGTGTGAGAGAGAGAGTGAGTGAATGAGTGTGTGTGTGAGAGTGAGTAAGTGAGTGAATGAGTGTCTTTGTATGTGAGAGAGAATAAGTGAGTGAATGAGTGTGTGTGTGTGTGAGAGTAAGTAAGTGAATGAATGTCTGTGTGTGTGAGTGAGTAAGTGAGTGAATGAGTGTGTGTGTGTGAGAGTAAGTAAGTGAATGAATGTCTGTGTGTGTGAATGAGTAAGTGAGTGAATGAGTGTGTGTGTGTGAGAGAGTGAGTGAATGAGTGTGTGTGTGTGAGAGTAAGTAAGTGAATGAATGTCTGTGTGTGTGAGAGAGAGAATAAGTGAGTGAATGAGTGAGTGTGTGTGTGAAAGAATGAGTAAGTGAATGAGTGCGTGTGTGTGAGAGGGAGAGAGCGAGTAAATGAGTGTGTGTGAGAGAAAGAGTGAGTGAGTGAGTGAATGAGTGTGTGAATCAGTGTGTGTGTGTGAAAGAGAGTGTGAGTGAATGAGTGTGTGTGAGTGAATGAGTGTGTGTGTGAGAGAGAGTGAGTGAATGAGTGTGCATGTGTGTGTGAGAGAGAGAGTGAGTGAGTGAATGAGTGTGTGTGTGAGAGAGTGAGTGAATGAGTGTGTGTGTGTGTGAGAGTGAGTGAATGAGTGTGTGTGTGTGTGAGAGAGTGAGTGAATGAGTGTGTGTGTGAGAGAGAGAGTGAGTGAATGAGTGTGCGTGTGAGAGAGAGAGTGAGTGAGTGAATGAGTGTGTGTGTGAATGAGTGTGTGTGTGTGTGAGAGTGAGTGAATGAGTGTGCGTGTGTGTGAGAGAGAGAGTGAGTGAATGAGTGTGTGAGTGTGTGTGTGAGAGAGTGAGTGGATGAGTGTGTGAGTGTGTGTGTGAGAGAGTGAGTGGTGTGCATGTATGTGTGAGAGAGTGAGTGAATGAGTGTGTGTGTGTTGGAGAGAGAGACAGAGAGAGAGTGAGTGAATGAGTGTGTGTGTGTGAGAGTGTGCGAGTGAATGAGTGTGTGTGTGTGTGAGAGTGAGTGAATGTATGTGTGTGAGTGAATGAGTGTGTGTGAGAGTGAGTGAATGAGTGTGTGTGTGTGTGTGAGAGACAGTGAGTGAATGAGTGTGTGTGTGAGAGAGAGAGTGAGTAAGTGAGTGAATGTGTGAGTGAATGAGTGAGTGTGTGTGAGAGAGTGAATGAGTGTGTGTGAGTGAGAGAGAGTGTGAGTGAATGAGTGAGTGTGCGTGTGTGTGAAAGAGTGAGTGAGTGTGTGTGAGAGAGAGATTGAGTGAATGAGTGTGTGTGTGAGAGAGAGTGAGTGAATGAGTGTCTGTGTGAGAGAGAGTGAATGAGTGCGTGTGAGTGAATGAGTGTGTGTGTGTGAGAGAAAGAGTGAGTGAGTGAATGAGTGTGTGTGTGTGAATGGGTGAGTGTGTGTGAGAGAGAGTGAGTGAACGAGTGTGTGTGTGAGACAGTGAGTGAATGAGTGTGTGTGAGAGTGAGTAAGTGAGTGAATGAGTGCGTGTGAATGAGTGAGTGTGTGAGTGTGCGTGTGCGCACGTGTGTGTGTGTAATAACAGAGAGCTTGTGTCTCAGAAACCATGTGCGTCTGTCTCTGCCCCTCCTTCTCTCCCATTCTCTCTTTCCCCTTTCTCTGCACCCCTCTCCACTCTTATGTGTTCTCACTTTCACTCCTTCGCACCCTTTCGCCCTCCCCGTCTCTCTCTCTCTGCCATATATTTCTCCCTCACCCTGCCTATCTCTCTTTCTTGACAGTATCCTCATAGTCCTCCCACTTTACTCTCCACTGTCCTCCCTTTCCCCCTTACCCTCTCTCCCCCTCTCTATCTCGCTTTGTTGCCAACACTCTCCCAGTCTCCCTCCCAGCGGAAAGATGTTGTGAAACTTGAAAGGGTTCAGAAAACATTTACAAGGATGTTGGAGGGTTTGAGCTATAGAGAGAGGCTGAACAGGCTGGGGCTGTTTCCCTGGAGCGTCGGAGGCTGAGGGGTGACCTTATAGAGGTTTACAAAATCATGAGGGGCATGGTTAGGGTAAATAGACAAAGTCTTTTCCCTGGTGTGGGGGAGTCCAGAACTAGAGGGGCATAGGTTTAGGGTGAGAGGGGAAAGATATAAAAGAGTCCTAAGGGGCAACTTTTTCACCCAGAGGGTGGTACGTGTATGGAATGAGCTGCCAGAGGAAGTGGTGGAGGCTGGTACAACTGCAACATTGAAGAGGCATCTGGATGGGTATATGAATAGGAAGGGTTTGGAGGGATATGGGCCGGGTGCTGGCAGGTGGGACCAGATTGGGTTGGGATATCTGGGACAGCATGGACAGGTTGGACCGAAGGGTCTGTTTCCATGCTGTACATCTCTGTGACTCTAAATGGGACTAGATTGGGTTGGGATATCTGGGACAGCATGGACAGGTTGGACCGAAGGGTCTGTTTCCGGGTTGTACATCTCTGTGACTCTATGACTAATTTGCCTCCATCTGTGCAGCCCCTCCAAGAGTCCTGCTGTCTCCCTCCCTTACACCATCCCCTAATTCTTCTGTTGCCTCCCTGCCTCTACCCCCTCCCCCCCCAAACTTCAAAGCCCCCACCATGCCCCTCCATCTCTCTATTTCGGCACACCGTCTCTCAGTCCTTCAACTCTCTTGTTCCCTCGCGGACTTTCTCGTTCTCTCCATCCCTCTTGTCCTGTCTGACTCTCTCTCTGTCAATATCCTGTGTCCCCCTTTCTCTCTCTCTCTCTCTCTATCTATCTATCTCTCTCCCCATCTGCACTTCCCAATCTCTCTCACCCTCCCTCAACACTGTCCCACATTCTTTCTGTTTCTGTTCCATCTCTCTCTCACCCATTCCTACTAAATTGTCTGGATTGTCACGATCTGTTTTCCCTCCATTTCTCTCTCCTTTCCTGTGCTACTGTGTCTCCCATACAATTAATTCTCTGTTGTTAGCACACACACTCTCACTCTGTCTTACACACACTCTTACAGTCACACCCACACCCAGACCCACTCTCAAAGTCTCACACACACAACCCTTCCCACATAGACTTTCACAAACATATATACACACACACACCTATTCCTACACAGACTTTCAGTCTCTCTCTCACCCCCTCACACACACACAATCTCTTTCTCCCTCTCTCTCACACACTCAGTCGCTCTCTCTCCCCCTCACACACACACACACACAATCTCTTTCTCCCTCTCTCTCACACACTCAGTCTCTCTCTCTCTCACACACGCAGTCTCTCCCGCACACACATCTCTCTCATGTGTACATTCTCTCTCTCACACACAATCTCAATCTCTCTCTCTCACATGTACATTCTCTCTCACACACACACAATCTCAATCTCTCTCTCTCTCACATGTACATTCTCTCTCTCACACACACACTCTCAATCTCTCTCTCTCACATGCACATTCTCTCTCACACACACACTCTCAATCTCTCTCTCTCACATGTACATTCTCTCTCACACACACAATCTCAATCTCTCTCTCTCACATGTACATTCTCTCTCACACACACACTCTCAATCTCTCTCTCTCACATGTACATTCTCTCTCTCACACACACACTCTCAATCTCTCTCTCACACATGTACATTCTCTCTCTCACACACAATCTCAATCTCTCTCTCACATGTACATTCTCTCTCACACACACACACTCTCAATCTCTCTCTCACATGTACATTCTCTCTCTCACACACAATCTCAATCTCTCTCTCTCACATGTACATTCTCTCTCACACACACAATCTCAATCTCTCTCTCACTCACACCGTGGGCGGCACGGTGGCACGGTGGTTAGCACTGCTGCCTCACAGCGCCAGAGACCCGGGTTCAATTCCCGCCTCAGACGACTGACTGTGTGGAGTTTGCACGTTCTCCCCGTGTCGGCGTGGGTTTCCTCCGGGTGCTCCGGTTTCCTCCCACAGTCCAAAGACGTGCAGGTCAGGTGAATTGGCCATGCTAAATTGTCCGTAGTGTTAGGTAAGGGGTAAATGTAGGGGTATGGGTGGGTTGCGGGTCGGTGTGGACTTGTTGGGCCGAAGGGCCTGTTTCCACACTGTAATGTAATCTAATCTAATCTAAAAAAAACATGTACATTCTCTCTCTCACACACAATCTCAATCTCTCTCTCACATGTACATTCTCTCTCTCTCACACACAATCTCAATCTCTCTCTCTCACATGTACACTCTCTCTCACACACACACTCTCAATCTCACTCTCTCACAAGTACATTCTCTCTCACACACACACACTCTCAATCTCTCTCTCTCACATGTACATTCTCTCTCTCACACACTCTCAATCTCTCTCTCACATGTACATTCTCTCTCTCACACACAATCTCAATCTCTCTCTCTCACATGTACATTCTCTCTCACACACACAATCTCAATCTCTCTCTCACTCACACCGTGGGCGGCACGGTGGCACGGTGGTTAGCACTGCTGCCTCACAGCGCCAGAGACCCGGGTTCAATTCCCGCCTCAGACGACTGACTGTGTGGAGTTTGCACGTTCTCCCCGTGTCGGCGTGGGTTTCCTCCGGGTGCTCCGGTTTCCTCCCACAGTCCAAAGACGTGCAGGTCAGGTGAATTGGCCATGCTAAATTGTCCGTAGTGTTAGGTAAGGGGTAAATGTAGGGGTATGGGTGGGTTGCGGGTCGGTGTGGACTTGTTGGGCCGAAGGGCCTGTTTCCACACTGTAATGTAATCTAATCTAATCTAAAAAAAACATGTACATTCTCTCTCTCACACACAATCTCAATCTCTCTCTCACATGTACATTCTCTCTCTCTCACACACAATCTCAATCTCTCTCTCTCACATGTACACTCTCTCTCACACACACACTCTCAATCTCACTCTCTCACAAGTACATTCTCTCTCACACACACACACTCTCAATCTCTCTCTCTCACATGTACATTCTCTCTCTCACACACTCTCAATCTCTCTCTCACATGTACATTCTCTCTCACACACACACACTCAATCTCACTCTCACATGTACATTCTCTCTCACACACACACAATCTCAATCTCTCTCTCACATGTACATTCCCTCACACACACACAATCTCAATCTCTCTCTCACATGTACATTCTCTCTCTCACACACACACACACAATCTCTCTCTCACATGTACATTCTCTCTCACACACACACAATCTCAATCTCTCTCTCACATGTACATTCCCTCACACACACACAATCTCAATCTCTCTCTCACATGTACATTCTCTCTCTCACACACACACACACAATCTCTCTCTCACATGTACATTCTCTCTCACACACACACAATCTCAATCTCTCTCTCACGTGTACATTCTCTCACACACACACACAATCTCAATCTCTCTCTCACATGTACATTCTCTCTCACACACACACAATCTCAATCTCTCTCTCACATGTACATTCTCTCTCTCACACACACACAATCTCTCTCTCTCACATGTACATTCTCTCTCTCACACACACACAATCTCTCTCTCACACATGTACATTCTCTCACACACACACACAATCTCAATCTCTCTCTCTCACATGTACATTCTCTCTCTCACACAATCTCAATCTCTCTCTCACATGTACATTCTCTCTCACACACACACAATCTCAATCTCTCTCTCTCACACATGTACATTCTCTCTCTCACACACAATCTCAATCTCTCTCTCCCACATGTACATTCTCTCTCACACACAATCTCAATCTCTCTCTCACATGTACATTCTCTCTCTCACACACAATCTCAATCTCTCTCTCTCACATGTACATTCTCTCTCTCACACACACTCTCAATCTCTCTCTCACATGTACATTCTCTCTCTCACACACAATCTCAATCTCTCTCTCTCACATGTACATTCTCTCTCTCACACACAATCTCAATCTCTCTCTCTCACATGTACATTCTCTCTCTCTCACACACTCTCAATCTCTCTCTCACATGTACATTCTCTCTCTCACACACAATCTCAATCTCTCTCTCTCACATGTACATTCTCTCTCACACACACAATCTCAATCTCTCTCTCTCACATGTACATTCTCTCTCTCACACACAATCTCAATCTCTCTCACACATGTACATTCTCTCCATCACACACAATCTCAATCTCTCTCTCTCACATGTACATTCTCTCTCTCTCACACACACACTCTCAATCTCTCTCTCTCACATGTACATTCTCTCTCTCACACACACACAATCTCAATCTCTCTCTCTCACATGTACATTCTCTCTCTCACACACACACAATCTCAATCTCACTCTCACAAGTACATTCTCTCTCTCACACACAATCTCAATCTCTCTCTCTCACATGTACATTCTCTCTCACACACACAATCTCAATCTCTCTCTCTCACATGTACATTCTCTCTCTCACACACAATCTCAATCTCTCTCACACATGTACATTCTCTCCATCACACACAATCTCAATCTCTCTCTCTCACATGTACATTCTCTCTCTCTCACACACACACTCTCAATCTCTCTCTCTCACATGTACATTCTCTCTCTCACACACACACAATCTCAATCTCTCTCTCTCACATGTACATTCTCTCTCACACACACAATCTCAATCTCTCTCTCTCACATGTACATTCTCTCTCACACACACAATCTCAATCTCTCTCTCTCACATGTACATTCTCTCTCTCTCACACACACACTCTCAATCTCTCTCTCTCACATGTACATTCTCTCTCACACACACAATCTCAATCTCTCTCTCTCACATGTACATTCTCTCTCACACACACAATCTCAATCTCTCTCTCTCACATGTACATTCTCTCTCTCTCTCACACACACAATCTCAATCTCTCTCTCTCACATGTACATTCTCTCTCTCTCACACACACACAATCTCAATCTCTCTCTCTCACATGTACATTCTCTCTCACACACACAATCTCAATCTCTCTCTCTCACATGTACATTCTCTCCATCACACACAATCTCAATCTCTCTCTCTCACATGTACATTCTCTCTCTCTCACACACACACAATCTCAATCTCTCTCTCTCACATGTACATTCTCTCTCACACACACAATCTCAATCTCTCTCTCTCACATGTACATTCTCTCTCACACACACAATCTCAATCTCTCTCTCTCACATGTACATTCTCTCTCTCACACACACACAATCTCAATCTCTCTCTCTCACATGTACATTCTCTCTCACACACACAATCTCAATCTCTCTCTCTCACATGTACATTCTCTCTCACACACAATCTCAATCTCTCTCTCTCACATGTACATTCTCTCTCTCACACACACACTCTCAATCTCTCTCTCTCACATGTACATTCTCTCTCTCACACACAATCTCAATCTCTCTCTCTCACATGTACATTCTCTCTCACACACACACTCTCAATCTCTCTCTCTCACATGTACATTCTCTCACACACACACAATCTCAATCTCTCTCTCTCACATGTACATTCTCTCACACACACACAATCTCAATCTCTCTCTCTCACATGTACATTCTCTCTCTCACACACAATCTCAATCTCTCTCACACATGTACATTCTCTCTCACACACACAATCTCAATCTCTCTCACACATACATACTTTCTCTCTCACACACAGACACACACACAGTCTCTCTCTCTCACACACATAGCTCTCTCTCTCTCACATACTCACACATTCTGCCTCGTGCTGTCTCACACATACACAGTTTCTCTCTCGCACACACACTCAGTCTCTCCCTTTCACACACAAACACACTTTCTCTCTCACACTCACACACGCCCGCACGCACACACACTCTCTCTCACAGACACACACTTTCTCTCTCATGCACATACACACTTTCTCTCTCTATCTCTCAGACCCACACACTTTCTCTCTCTCCCTCTCACACGCCCCAACACACATGCTCTCTTTCTCACTCACTCACAC
>NW_028270216.1:130000-150000 GCF_037043375.1 Chiloscyllium plagiosum | reverse complement strand
TACACACTCTCTCACACAGACATACTTTCTCTCTCTCACACGCACATTTTCTCTCTCTCACTCATTCTCACAGACACACTTTCTCACACTAGTCTCTCTCTCATACAAACACTTTCTCTCTCTCTCACATACACACACACTTTCTCTCTCACACACACACTTTTTTATCATGCACTCTCACACTCACACACTTTCTCTTCCTCTCGCACACACACTTTCTCCCTGTCTCACACACTTTCTCTCTCTCTCTCATACACACAGACACCTTTTCTCCCTCACATACAATTTCACTCCCTCTCTCTCTCACACGTACACTTTCTCACACACACACTTTCTCTGTTATACACACACACTCTTTCTCACACACACACTTTCTCAAGCACATGCACTTTCTCACACACACTTTCTCTCTCTCTCTCACACACACTTTATCTCTATCTCACAAACACCCACTTTCTGTCTCTCTCTTACACACACACATTCTCTCCCTCAAGCACACACACTGTTTCACACACACACACTTACTTTCTCTCACATACACATTTTCTCTCTCACACACTCTCTCGTTCTCAAAGACACACTTTCTCTCTCACACATACTATCTGTCTCTCTCATACACATACACACACTCTCTCTCTCTCTCTCTCACACTGACACTTTCCCACACACACGCACTCTCTCTCACACACACACACCTTCTCTCTGTTACACACACTTTCACTCTCTCTCATACGCACACGTGCGCGCACACACACATATGCACACACTCACTTTCTCACACACACACACACTTTCTTTCACGCACACACACATTCTCTCTCTCTAACACATACACACACATATTCTCTCTCTCTCTTTCACACACACACACATTTTTCCTCTGTCTCTTTCACACATACATAGATTCTCTCTCTCACACACACATGATCTCTCTCACACACACACTGTGTCTCTCTTTCACACATACACATGCTCACTCTTTCTCTCTCACACATGCACACACTTTCTTTATCTATCTCTCACTCACACACACACACACTTTTTAATTCCTAGTCTCTCCCACATGTACACTTTTTTTTTTAAAAGCACACTGTTTCTCTCAATCTATCACACACACACTTGCTTTCTCTCACACACACTTTCTCTCATTCGCTTTCACTCTTTCACACACACGTACAAACGTCTCTCTCTCACACACTTTCTCTCTCTCTCACACACACACACTTTCTGTCTCACATACACAGACACAGTTTCTCTCTCTCTCACACACACACTTTCTGTCTCACATACACAGACACAGTTTCTCTCTCTCTCTCACACACACACACTTTCTGTCTCACATACACAGACACAGTTTCTCTCTCTCTCTCACACACACACACTTTCTGTCTCACATACACAGACACAGTTTCTCTCTCTCTCTCACACAAACACTTTCTGTCTCACTTACACAGACACAGTTTCTCACTCTTTGACACACACACACACTTTCTGTCTCACAAACACAGACAGTTTCTCTCTCTCTCTCTCTCACACACACACACACACACTTTCTGTCTCACAGACACAATCTCTCTCTCTCTCTCTCACACACACACACTTTCTGTCTCACATACACAGACACAGTTTCTCTCTCTCTCTCACACACACACACTTTCTGTCTCACATACACAGACACAGTTTCTCACTCTTTGACACACACACACACACTTTCTGTCTCACATACACACAGTTTCTCTCTCTCTCACACACACTTTCTGTCTCACATACACAGACACAGTTTCTCTCTCTCACACACACACACTTTCTGTCTCACATACACAGACACAGTTTCTCTCTCTCACACACACACGCATTCTGTCTCACATACACAGACACAGTTTCTCTCTCATATTCACACTTTCTGTCTCACATACACAGACACAGTTGCTCTCTCTCTCTCACACACACTTTCTGTCACATACACAGACTCAGTTTCTCTCTCTCTTTCACACACACACATTCTGTCTCACATACACAGACACAGTTTCTCTCTCATATACACACTTTCTGTCTCACATACACAGACACAGTTTCTCTCTCTCACACACACACGCATTCTGTCTCACATACACAGACACAGTTTCTCTCTCTCACACACACACGCATTCTGTCTCACATACACAGACACAGTTTCTCTCTCATATTCACACTTTCTGTCTCACATACACAGACACAGTTGCTCTCTCTCTCTCACACACACTCACAAAAACTTTTCTCTCACACACACTTTCTCCCTCTCACACACACACAGTCACAGTTTCTCTCTCACACACACACACACACACACTTTCTATCTCACATACAAGGACACAGTTTCTCTCTCTCTCTCACACACACACACTTTCTGTCTCACATACACAGACACAGTTTCTCACTCACACACACACTTTCTGTCTCGCATACACAGACAGTTTCTCTCTCTCTCTCACACACACACACTTTCTGTATCGCATACACAGACAGTTTCTCTCTCTCTCACACACACACACACACACATTCTGTCTCACATACACAGACACTGTTTCTCTCTCTCTCACACGCACACACTCTTTCTCACAAACAGAGACATAGTTTCTCTCTCTCTCTCACATATACACACTTTCTGTCTCGCATACACAGACACAGTTTCTCTCTCTCTCACACACACACTTTCTGTCTCACGTACACAGACACAGTTTCTCTGTCTCTCTCTCTCTCACACACACACTTTCTGTCTCACATACACAGACACAGTTTCTCTGTCACTCTCTCTCTCTCACACACACACTTTCTGTCTCACATACACAGACACAGTTTCTCTCTCTCACACACACACTTTCTGTCTCACATACAGACACAGTTTCTCTCTCTCACGCACACACGTTCTGACTCACATACAGAGACACAGTTTCTCTCTCTCACACACACACACTTTCTGTCTCACATACACAGACACAGTTTCTCTCTCTCTCACACACACACTTTCTGTCTCACATACAGAGAGACACAGTTTCTCTCTCAGACACACACACACTTTCTGTCTCACATACAGACACAGTTTCTCTCTCTCTCTCTCTCACACACACACACACTTTTTCACTCTAGTCCCTCCCACATGTACACTCCTAGTCTCGCACACACACACACAGTTTCTCTCAATCTATCACACACACACTTGCTTTCTCTCTCAAACACACAATTTCTCTCACTCGTTTTCCCTCTTTCAAACACACAAATCTTCTCTCTCTCTCACTCACTTTCTCTCACACACACACACACTTTCTGTCTCACACACACAGACACAGTTTCTCTCTCTCTCACACACACACACACTTTCTGTCTCACATACACAGACACAGTTTCTCTCTCTCACACACACACACACTTTCTGTCTCACATACACAGACACAGTTTCTCACTCTCTCACACACACACTTACTGTCTCAGATACACAGACAAAATTTCTCTCTCTCTCTCACGCACACACGTTCTCTCTCACATACACAGACAGTTTCTCTCTCTCTCACACACACTTTCTGTCTCACATACACAGACAGTTTCTCTCTCTCTCACGCACACACTTTCTGTCTCACATACACAGACACAGTTTCTCTCTCACACACACACACTTTCTGTCTCAAACACAGACACAGTTTTTCTCTCTCTCTATCACACACACACTTTCTGTCTCACATACACAGACACAGTTTCTCTCTCTCTCTCTCTCTCACACACACACACACACTTTTTCACTCCTAGTCTCTCCCACATGTACACTCCGAGTCTCGCACACACACACACAGTTTCTCCCAATCTATCACACACACACTTGCTTTCTCTCTCAAACACAATTTCTCTCACTCGTTTTCCCTCTTTCACACACACATACAAAAACTTCTCTCTCTCACACACACACAGTCACAGTTTCTCTCTCACACACACACGCCCACATTCTATCTCACATACACAGACACAGTTTCTCTCTCACACACACACACACACTTTCTATCTCACAAACACAGACACAGTTTCTCTCTCTCTCTCTCACACACACACTTTGTGTCTCACATACACAGACACAGTTTCTCTCTCTCTCTCACACACACACACTTTGTGTCTCACATACACGGACACAGTTTCTCTCTCTCTCACACACACACTTTCTGTCTCACATACACAGACACAGTTTCTCTCTCTCACACACACACACGTTCTGTCTCACATACACAGACACAGTTTCTCTCTCTCTCACACACACACTTTCTGTCTCACATACAGAGAGACACAGTTTCTCTCTCAGACACACACACACTTTCTGTCTCACATACAGACACAGTTTCTCTCTCTCTCTCTCTCTCTCTCTCACACACACACTCACTTTTTCACTCTAGTCCCTCCCACATGTACACTCCTAGTCTCGCACACACACACACAGTTTCTCTCAATCTATCACACACACACTTGCTTTCTCTCTCAAACACACAATTTCTCTCACTCGTTTTCCCTCTTTCACACACACAAATCTTCTCTCTCTCTCACTCACTTTCTCTCACACACACACTTTCTGTCTCACATACACAGACACAGTTTCTCTCTCTCACACACACACACACTTTCTGTCTCACATACACAGACACAGTTTCTCACTCTCTCACACACACACTTACTGTCTCAGATACACAGACAAAATTTCTCTCTCTCTCTCACGCACACACGTTCTCTCTCACATACACAGACAGTTTCTCTCTCTCTCACACACACTTTCTGTCTCACATACACAGACAGTTTCTCTCTCTCTCACGCACACACTTTCTGTCTCACATACACAGACACAGTTTCTCTCTCACACACACACACTTTCTGTCTCAAACACAGACACAGTTTTTCTCTCTCTCTATCACACACACACTTTCTGTCTCACATACCCAGACACAGTTTCTCTCTCTCTCTCTCTCTCTCACACACACACACACTTTTTCACTCCTAGTCTCTCCCACATGTACACTCCTAGGCTCTCTCGCACACACACACAGTTTCTCCCAATCTATCACACACACACTTGCTTTCTCTCTCACACACACAATTTCTCTCACTCGTTTTCCCTCTTTCACACACACACACACAAAAACTTCTCTCTCTCACACACACACAGTCACAGTTTCTCTCTCACACACACACGCCCACATTCTATCTCACATACACAGACACAGTTTCTCTCTCACACACACACACACACTTTCTATCTCACAAACACAGACACAGTTTCTCTCTCTCTCTCTCACACACACACTTTGTGTCTCACATACACAGACACAGTTTCTCTCTCTCTCTCACACACACACACTTTGTGTCTCACATACACGGACACAGTTTCTCTCTCTCTCACACACACACTTTCTGTCTCACATACACAGACACAGTTTCTCTCTCTCACACACACACACGTTCTGTCTCACATACACAGACACAGTTTCTCTCTCTCACACACACACACTTTCTGTCTCGCATACACAGACAGTTTCTCTCTCTCTCTCTCACATATACACACTTTCTGTCTCGCATACACAGACACAGTTTCTCTCTCTCACACACACACTTTCTGTCTCACGTACACAGACACAGTTTCTCTGTCTCTCTCTCTCACACACACACTTTCTGTCTCACATACACAGACACAGTTTCTCTGTCTCTCTCTCTCTCTCACACACACACTTTCTGTCTCACATACACAGACACAGTTTCTCTCTCTCACACACATATACTTTGTCTCACATACACACAGTTTCTCACTCTCACACACACACACACACACACTTTCTGTCTCACATACACAGACACAGTTTCTCTCTCTCATACACACTTTCTGTCTCACATACACAGACACAGTTTCTCTCTCTTACACACGCACACACTCTGTCTCACATACACAGACACAGTTTATCTCTCTCTCTCACACACACACTTTCTGTCTCACAGACACAGACGCAGTTGCTCTCTCTTACACACACACACTCTCTGTCTCACAAACAGACACAGTTTCTCTCTCTCTCACACACACACACACTTTCTGTCTCACATACACAGACACAGTTTCTCTCTCTCTTTCACACACACACATTCTGTCTCACATACACAGACGCAGTTTCTCTCTCTCTCTCTCACACACACATTCTGTCTCACATACACAGACACAGTTTCTCTCTCATATACACACTTTCTGTCTCACAGACACAGACACAGTTGCTCTCTCTCTCTCACACACACACACACATTCTGTCTCACATACACAGACACAGTTTCTCTCTCTCTTTCACACACACACACACACTTTCTGTCTCACATACACAGACACAGATTCTCTCTCTCTCTCTCACACACACACACACTTACTGTCTCACACACACAGACACAGTTTTTCTCTCTCTCTCTCTCTCACACACACACACGCATTCTGTCTCACATACACAGACACAGTTTCTCTCTCTCTTTCACACACACACATTCTGTCTCACATACACAGACACAGTTTCTCTCTCATATACACACTTTCTGTCTCACATACACAGACACAGTTTCTCTCTCTCACACACACACGCATTCTGTCTCACATACACAGACACAGTTGCTCTCTCTCTCTCACACACACACACACATTCTGTCTCACATACACAGACACAGTTTCTCTCTCATATAGACACTTTCTGTCTCACATACACAGACACAGTTTCTCTCTCTCACACACACACGCATTCTGTCTCACATACACAGACACAGTTTCTCTCTCATATAGACACTTTCTGTCTCACATACACAGACACAGTTTCTCTCTCTCTCACACATACACACGCGTTGTCTCACATACACAGACAGTTTCTCACTCTCTCACACACACACTGTCTCACATACACAGACAGTTTCTCGCTCTCTCATACACACACTTACTGTCTCAGATACACAGACACAGTTTCTCTCTCTCTCTCACGCACACACGTTCTGTCTCACATACAGAGACACAGTTTCTCTCTCTCACACACACACACTTTCTGTCTCACATACACAGACACAGTTTCTCTCTCTCTCACACACACGTTCTGTCTCACATACACAGACACAGTTGCTCTCTCTCTCTCACACACACACACACATTCTGTCTCACATACACAGACACAGTTTCTCTCTCTCTTTCAAACACACACACACACATTCTATCTCACATACACAGACACAGTTTCTCTCTCTTTCTCTCACACACACACACTTTCTGTCTCACATACACAGTCACAGTTTCTCTCTCTCTCTCACACACACACACGTTCTGTCTCACATACACAGACACAGTTTCTCTCTCTCTCACACATACACACGCGTTGTCTCACATACACAGACAGTTTCTCACTCTCTCACACACACACTGTCTCACATACACAGACAGTTTCTCGCTCTCTCATACACACACTTACTGTCTCAGATACACAGACACAGTTTCTCTCTCTCTCTCACGCACACACGTTCTGTCTCACATACAGAGACACAGTTTCTCTCTCTCACACACACACACTTTCTGTCTCACATACACAGACACAGTTTCTCTCTCTCTCACACACACACTTTCTGTCTCACACACAGAGAGACACAGTTTCTCTCTCAGACACACATACACTTTCTGCCTCACATACAGACAGAATTTCTCTCTCTCTCTCTCACACACACACACACTTTTTCACTCTAGTCTCTCCCACATGTACACACCTAGTCTCGCACACACACACACAGTTTCTCTCAATCTATCACACACACACTTGCTTTCTCTCTCAAACACACAATTTCTCTCACTCGTTTTCCCTCTTTCACACACACAAATCTTCTCTCTCTCTCACACACTTTCTCTCACACACACGTACACTTTCTGTCTCACATACACAGACACAGTTTCTCTCTCTCTCACCCCCACACACTTTCTGTCTCACATACACAGACACAGTTTCTCTCTCTCTCACACACACACACACTTTCTGTCTCACATACACAGACACAGTTTCTCTCTCTCTCACACACACACAATTTCTGTCTCACATACACAGACACAGTTTCTCACTCTCTCACACACACACTTACTGTCTCAGATACACAGACACAATTTCTCTCTCTCTCTCTCACACACACTTTCTGTCTCACATACACAGACACATTTTCTCTCTCTCTCTCTCATATACACACACTTTCTGTCTCACATACACAGATACAGTCTCTCTCTCTCTCTCTCACACACACACACACTTTCTGTCTCACACACACAGACACAGTTTCTCTCTCTCTCACACGCACACGCTCTTTCTCACAAACAGGGACATAGTTTCTCTCTCTCTCTCACATTTCCACACTTTCTGTCTCACATACACAGACACAGTTTCTCTCTCTCACACACACACATCTACTGTCTCACATACACAGACACAGTTTTTCTGTCTCTCTCACACACACACGTTCTCTCTCACATACACAGACACAGTTTCTCTCTCTCACACACACACATCTACTGTCTCACATACACAGACACAGTTTTTCTGTCTCTCTCACACACACACGTTCTCTCTCACATACACAGACACAGTTTTTCTGTCTCTCACACACACACACTTTCTGTCTCACATACACAGACACAGTTTCTCTCTCTCTCACACACACTTTCTGTCTCACATACACAGACACAGTTTCTCTCTCTCTCTGACACACACTTTCTGTCTCACATACACAGACACAGTTTCTCTCTCTCTCTCACACACACACATGCCCACTTTCTATCTCACATACAAGGACACAGTTTCTCTCTCTCTCTCACACACACACACTTTCTGTCTCACATACACAGACACAGTTTCTCTCTCTCTCTCACACACACACACACTTTCTGTCTCACATACACAGACACAGTTTCTCTCTCTCACACACACACTTTCTGTCTCACATACACAGACACAGTTTCTCTCTCTCTCTCTCACACACACTTTCTGTCTCAAATACAGACACAGTTTCTCTCTCTCTCTCTCTCTCTCACACACACTTTTTCACTCCTAGTCTCTCCCACATATACACTCCTAGTCTCGCACACACACACACAGTTTCTCCCAATCTATCACACACACACTTGCTTTCTCTCTCAAACACACAATTTCTCTCACTCGTTTTCCCTCTTTCACACACACATTCAATAACTTCTCTCTGTCACACACACACAGTCACAGTTTCTCTCTCACACACACACGCCCACTTTCTATCTCACATACACAGACACAGTTTCTCTCTCTCTCACACACTCACATCTTCTGTCTCACATATACAGACAGTTTCTCTCTCTCACACACACACACACGTTCTATCTCACAAACACAGACACAGTTTCTCTCTCTCTCTCTCACACACACACACTTTCTGTCTCACATACACTGACACAGTTTCTCTCTCTCTCTCTCACACACACACTTTCTGTCTCACATACACAGACACAGTTTCTCTCTCTCACACACACACTTACTGTCTCACATACACCGACATAGTTTCTCTCTCTCTCTCTCACACACACACACACACTTTTTCACTCCTAGTCTCTCCCACATGTACACTCCTAGTCTCTCTCGCACACACACACAGTTTCTCCCAATCTATCACACACACACTTGCTTTCTCTCTCACACACACAATTTCTCTCACTCCTTTTCCCTCTTTCACACACACACACACAAAAACTTCTCTCTCTCACACACTTCCTCCCTCTCACACACACACAGTCACAGTTTCTCTCTCACACACACACGCCCACTTTCTATCTCACATACAAGGACACAGTTTCTCTCTCTCTCTCACACACACTCGCCCACTTTCTATCTCACATACAAGGACACAGTTTCTCTCTCTCTCTCTCACACACACACTTTCTGTCTCACATACACAGACACAGTTTCTCTCTCTCTCTCACACACACACACACTTTCTGTCTCACATACACAGACACAGTTTCTCTCTCTCTCTCACACACACACTTTCTGTCTCACATACAGAGCCACAGTTTCTCTCTCTCTCTCTCACACGCACACACACCTTCTGTCTCACAGACACAGACACAGTTTCTCTCTCTCTCACACACACTTTCTGTCTCTCATACACAGACACAGTTTCTCTGTCTCTCTCTCACACACACTTTCTGTCTCACATACACAGACACAGTTTCTCTCTCTCTCACACACACTTTCTGTCTCACATACACAGACACAGTTTTTCTGTCTCTCACACACTTTCTGTCTCACATACACAGACACAGTTTCTCTCTCTCTTTGACAAGCACTTTCTGTCTCACATACACAGACACAGTTTCTCTCTCTCTCTGACACACACTTTCTGTCTCACATACACAGTCACAGTTTCTCTCTCTCTCTCTCACACACACACACACACTTTCTGTCTCACATACACAGACACAGTTTCTCTCTCTCTCACACACACACACTTTCTGTCTCACATACACAGACACAGTTTCTCTCTCTCTCTCTCACACACACACTTTCTATCTCACATACACAGACCCTGTTTCTCTCTCTCTCACGCACACTTTCTGTCTCACAAACACAGACATAGTCTCTCTCTCTCTCACACACACACACACTTTCCCTCTCACACACAGACACATTTTCTCTCTCTCTCTCTCATATACACACACTTTCTGTCTCACATACACAGATACAGTCTCTCTCTCTCTCTCACACACACACACACTTTCTGTCTCACATACACAGACACAGTTTCTCTCTCTCTCACACGCACACGCTCTTTCTCACAAACAGGGACATAGTTTCTCTCTCTCTCTCACATTTCCACACTTTCTGTCTCACATACACAGACACAGTTTCTCTCTCTCACACACACACTTTCTGTCTCACATACACAGACACAGTTTTTCTGTCTCTCTCACACACACACGTTCTCTCTCACATACACAGACACAGTTTCTCTCTCTCACACACACTTTCTGTCTCACATACACAGACACAGTTTCTCTCTCTCTCACACACACTTTCTGTCTCACATACACAGACACAGTTTCTCTCTCTCTCTGACACACACTTTCTGTCTCACATACACAGACACAGTTTCTCTCTCTCACACACACTTTCTGTCTCACATATACAGACACAGTTTCTCTCTCTCTCTCACACACACACACTTTCTGTCTCACATACACAGACACAGTCTCTCTCTCTCTCTCACACACACACTTTCTATCTCACATACACAGACACAGTCTCTCTCTCTCTCTCACACACACACCTTCTGTCTCACACACACAGACACAGTTTCTCTCTCTCTGTCTCACACACACACTTTCTATCTCACATACACAGACCCTGTTTCTCTCTCTCTCACGCACACTTTCTGTCTCACATCCACAGACATAGTCTCTCTCTCTCTCACACGCACACACACTTTCCCTCTCACACACAGACACAGTTTCTCTCTCTCTCTCATATACACACACTTTCTGTCTCACATACACAGATACAGTCTCACATACACAGACACAGTTTCTCTCTTTCTCTCTCTCACACACACACTTTCTGTCTCACACACACAGACACAGTTTCTCTCTCTCTCAAACACACACACACACACTTTCTGTCTCACATACTGACACAGTTTCTCTCTCTCTCACACACGCACTCTTTCTGTCTCGCATACACAGACAGTTTCTCTCTCTCTCTCACACACAAACTTTCTGTCTCACATACACAGACACAGTTTCTCTCTCTCTCACACGCACACGCTCTTTCTCACAAACAGAGACATAGTTTCTCTCTCTCTCTCACATATACACACTTTCTGTCTCACATACACAGACACAGTTTCTCTCTCTCACACACACACACTTTCTCTCTCACATACATAGACACAGTTTCTCTCTCTCACACACACACTTTCTGTCTCACATACACAGACACAGTTTCTCTCTCTCTCTCTCACACACATTCTGTCTCACATACACAGACACCGTTTCTCTCTCATATACACACTTTCTGTCTCACATACACAGACACAGTTGCTCTCTCTCTCTCACACACACACACACATTCTGTCTCACATACACAGACATAGTTTCTCTCTCTCTTTCACACACACACACACACTTTCTGTCTCACATACACAGACACAGTTTCTCTCTCTCTCTCTCACACACACACACACTTTCTGTCTCACATACACAGACACAGTTTCTCTCTCTCACACACACACACACATTCTGTCTCACATACACAGACACAGTTTCTCTCTCATATACACACTTTCTGTCTCACATACACAGACACAGTTGCTCTCTCTCTCTCTCTCACACACACACACATTCTGTCTCACATACACAGACACAGTTTCTCTCTCTCTTTCAAACACACACACACACATTCAATCTCACACACACAGACACAGTTTCTCTCTCTTTCTCTCACACACACACACTTTCTGTCTCACATACACAGACACAGTTTCTCTCTCTCTTTCAAACACACACACACACATTCAATCTCACATACACAGACACAGTTTCTCTCTCTTTCTCTCACACACACACACATTCTGTCTCACATACACAGACACAGTTTCTCTCTCTTTCTCTCACACACACACACATTCTGTCTCACATACACAGACACAGTTTCTCTCTCTCTTTCAAACACACACACACACATTCAATCTCACATACACAGACACAGTTTCTCTCTCTTTCTCTCACACACACACACTTTCTGTCTCACATACACAGACACAGTTTCTCTCTCTCTCACACACACACATGTTCTGTCTCACATACACAGACACAGTTTCTCTCTCTCTTTCAAACACACACACACACATTCTATCTCACATACACAGACACAGTTTCTCTCTCTTTCTCTCACACACACACACTTTCTGTCTCACATACACAGACAGTTTCTCTCTCTCTCTCACACACACACACACTTTCTGTCTCACATACACAGACACAGTTTCTCGCTCTCTCATACACACACTTACTGTCTCAGATACACAGACACAGTTTCTCTCTCTCACACACACACACTTTCTCTCTCACATACATAGACACAGTTTCTCTCTCTCACACACACACTTTCTGTCTCACATACACAGACACAGTTTCTCTCTCTCTCTCTCACACACATTCTGTCTCACATACACAGACACAGTTTCTCTCTCATATACACACTTTCTGTCTCACATACACAGACACAGCTTCTCTCTCTCTCACACACACACACGTTCTATCTCACAAACACAGACACAGTTGCTCTCTCTCTCTCACACACACACACACATTCTGTCTCACATACACAGACATAGTTTCTCTCTCTCTTTCACACACACACACACACTTTCTGTCTCACATACACAGACACAGTTTCTCTCTCTCTCTCTCACACACACACACACTTTGTGTCTCACATACACAGACACAGTTTCTCTCTCTCTCACACACACACACATTCTGTCTCACATACACAGACACAGTTTCTCTCTCATATACACACTTTCTGTCTCACATACACAGACACAGTTGCTCTCTCTCTCTCTCTCACACACACACACATTCTGTCTCACATACACAGACACAGTTTCTCTCTCTCTTTCAAACACACACACTTTCTGTCTCACATACACAGACACAGTTTCTCGCTCTCTCATACACACACTTACTGTCTCAGATACACAGACACAGTTTCTCTCTCTCTCTCACGCACACACGTTCTGTCTCACATACAGAGACACAGTTTCTCTCTCTCACACACACACACTTTCTGTCTCACATACACAGACACAGTTTCTCTCTCTCTCACACACACGTTCTGTCTCACATGTACAGACACAGTTTCTCTCTCTCTCACACACACACTTTCTGTCTCACACACAGAGAGACACAGTTTCTCTCTCTGACACACACACACTTTCTGTCTCACATACAGACACAGTTTCTCTCTCTCTCTCTCTCTCTCTCTCACACACACACACACTTTTTCACTCTAGTCTCTCCCACATGTACACTCCTAGTCTCGCACACACACACACAGTTTCTCTCAATCTATCACACACACACTAGCTTTCTCTCTCAAACACACAATTTCTCTCACTCGTTTTCCCTCTTTCACACACACAAATCTTCTCTCTCTCTCACTCACTTTCTCTCACACACACACACACTTTCTGTCTCACACACACAGACACAGTTTCTCTCTCTCACACACACACACTTTCTGTCTCACATACACAGACACAGTTTCTCTCTCTCTCACACACACACACTTTCTGTCTCACATACACAGACACAGTTTCTCTCTCTCTCACACACACACTTTCTGTCTCACATACACAGACACAGTTTTTCTCTCTCTCTCACACACACACACTTTCTGTCTCACATACACAGACACAGTTTCTCTCTCTCTCACACACACACACTTTCTGTCTCACATACACAGACACAGTTTCTCTCTCTCTCACACACACACACTTTCTGTCTCACATACACAGACACAGTTTCTCACTCTCTCACACACACACTTTCTGTCTCACATACACAGACACAGTTTTTCTCTCTCTCTCACACACACACTTTCTGTCTCACATACACAGACACAGTTTCTCTCTCTCTCTCACGTACACACTTTCTGTCTCACATACACAGACACAGTTTTTCTCTCTCTCTCACACACACACTTTCTGTCTCACATACACAGACACAGTTTCTCTCTCTCTCTCACACACACACACTTTGTCTCACATACACAGACACAGTTTCTCTCTCTCTCTCACACACACACACTTTGTCTCACATACACAGACACAGTTTTTCTCTCTCTCTCACACACACACTTTCTGTCTCACATACACAGACACAGTTTCTCTCTCTCTTTCACACACACACGCCCACTTTCTATCTCACATACAAGGACACAGTTTCTCTCTCTCTCTCACACACACACACTTTCTGTCTCACATACACAGACACAGTTTCTCTCTCTCTCACACACACACACTTTCTGTCTCACATACACAGACACAGTTTCTCTCTCTCTCTCAAACACACACTTTCTGTCTCACATACACAGACAGTTTTTCTCTCTCTCTCACACACACACTTTCTGTCTCACATACACAGACAGAGTTTCTCTCTCTCTCTCTCTCACACACACACACTTTTTCACTCCTAGTCTCTCCCACATGTACACTCCTATTCTCTCTCGCACACACACACAGTTTCTCCCAATCTATCACACTCACACTTGCTTTCTCTCTCACACACACAATTTCTCTGACTCGTTTTCCCTCTTTCACACACACACACACAAAAACTTCTCTCTCTCACACACTTCCTCCCTCTCACACACACACACAGTCACTGTTTCTCTCTCACACACACACGCCCACTTTCTATCTCACATACAAGGACACAGTTTCTCTCTCTCTCTCACACACACACATGCCCACTTTCTATCTCACATACAAGGACACAGTTTCTCTCTCTCTCTCACACACACACATGCCCACTTTCTATCTCACATACAAGGACACAGTTTCTCTCTCTCTCTCACACACACACACTTTCTGTCTCACATACACAGACACAGTTTCTCTCTCTCTCTCACACACACACACACTTTCTGTCTCACATACACAGACACAGTTTCTCTCTCTCTCTGACACACACTTTCTGTCTCACATACACAGTCACAGTTTCTCTCTCTCTCTCTCACACACACACTTTCTGTCTCACATACACAGACACAGTTTCTCTCTCTCTCACACACACACACTTTCTGTCTCACATACACAGACACAGTTTCTCTCTCTCTCTCTCACACACACACTTTCTGTCTCACATACACAGACACAGTTTCTCTCTCTCTCACACACACACACTTTCTGTCTCACACACACAGACCCTGTTTCTCTCTCTCTCACGCACACTTTCTGTCTCACATACACAGACATAGTCTCTCTCTCTCACACACACACTTTCCCTCTCACACACAGACACATTTTCTCTCTCTCTCTCTCATATACACACACTTTCTGTCTCACATACACAGATACAGTCTCTCTCTCTCTCTCACACACACACACACTTTCTGTCTCACATACACAGACACAGTTTCTCTCTTTCTCTCTCACACACACACACTTTCTGTCTCACATACACAGACACAGTTTCTCTCTCTCTCACAAGCACACGCTCTTTCTCACAAACAGGGACATAGTTTCTCTCTCTCTCTCACATTTCCACACTTTCTGTCTCACATACACAGACACAGTTTCTCTCTCTCACACACACACATCTACTGTCTCACATATACAAACAGTTTCTCTCTTTCCCTCACACACACACACTTTCTGTCTCACATACACCGACACAGTTTCTCTCACACACACACACACTTTCTGTCTCACACACACAGACACAGTTTCTCTCTCTCTCTCACACACACACTTTCTGTCTCACATACACAGACACAGTTTCTCTCTCTCTCTCACACACACACTTTCTGTCTCACATACACAGACACAGTTTCTCTCTCTCTCTCACACACACACTTTCTGTCTCACATACACAGACACAGTTTCTCTCTCTCTCTGACACACACTTTCTGTCTCACATACACAGACACAGTTTCTCTCTCTCTCTCACACACACTTTCTGTCTCACATACACAGACACAGTTTCTCTCTCTCTCTCACACACACACACTTTCTGTCTCACATACACAGACACAGTCTCTCTCTCTCTCTCTCTCACACACACACTTTCTATCTCACATACACCGACACAGTCTCTCTCTCTCTCACACACACACACCTTCTGTCTCACACACACAGACACAGTTTCTCTCTCTCTCTCTCACACACACACTTTCTATCTCACATACACAGACCCTGTTTCTCTCTCTCTCTCACGCACACTTTCTGTCTCACATCCACAGACATAGTCTCTCTCTCTCTCACACGCACACACACTTTCCCTCTCACACACAGACACAGTTTCTCTCTCTCTCTCATATACACACACTTTCTGTCTCACATACACAGATACAGTCTCACATACACAGACACAGTTTCTCTCTTTCTCTCTCTCACACACACACTTTCTGTCTCACACACACAGACACAGTTTCTCTCTCTCTCAAACACACACACACACACTTTCTGTCTCACATACTGACACAGTTTCTCTCTCACTCACACACGCACTCTTTCTGTCTCGCATACACAGACAGTTTCTCTCTCTCTCACACACAAACTTTCTGTCTCACATACACAGACACAGTTTTTCTCTCTCTCACACGCACACACACACATTCTATCTCACATACACAGGCACAGTTTCTCTCTCTCTCACACGCACACGCTCTTTCTCACAAACAGAGACATAGTTTCTCTCTCTCTCTCACATATACACACTTTCTGTCTCACATACACAGACACAGTTTCTCTCTCTCACACACACACACTTTCTCTCTCACATACACAGACACAGTTTCTCTGTCTCACACACACACTTTCTGTCTCACATACACAGACACAGTTTCTCTCTCTCTCTCTCACACACATTCTGTCTCACATACACAGACACAGTTTCTCTCTCATATACACACTTTCTGTCTCACATACACAGACACAGTTGCTCTCTCTCTCTCACACACACACACACATTCTGTCTCACATACACAGACACAGTTTCTCTCTCTCTTTCACACACACACACACACTTTCTGTCTCACATACACAGGCACAGTTTCTCTCTCTCACACGCACACGCTCTTTCTCAAAAACAGAGACATAGTTTCTCTCTCTCTCTCACATATACACACTTTCTGTCTCACATACACAGACACAGTTTCTCTCTCTCACACACACACACTTTCTCTCTCACATACACAGACACAGTTTCTCTGTCTCACACACACACTTTCTGTCTCACATACACAGACACAGTTTCTCTCTCTCTCTCTCACACACATTCTGTCTCACATACACAGACACAGTTTCTCTCTCATATACACACTTTCTGTCTCACATACACAGACACAGTTTCTCTCTCTCTCTCACACACACACACACTTTCTGTCTCACATACACAGACACAGTTTCTCTCTCTCTCTCACACACACACATTCTGTCTCACATACACAGAGAAACAGTTTCTCTCTCATATACACACTTTCTGTCTCACATACACAGACACAGTTTCTCTCTCTCTGTCACACACACACACATTCTGTCTCACATACACAGACACAGTTTCTCTCTCTCTTTCAAACACACACACACACATTCTATCTCACATACACAGACACAGTTTCTCTCTCTTTCTCTCACACACACACTTTCTGTCTCACATACACAGACACAGTTTCTCGCTCTCTCATACACACACTTACTGTCTCAGATACACAGACACAGTTTCTCTCTCTCTCTCACGCACACATGTTCTGTCTCACATACAGAGACACAGTTTCTCTCTCTCACACACACACACTTTCTGTCTCACATACACAGACACAGTTTCTCTCTCTCACACACACGTTCTGTCTCACATACACAGACACAGTTTCTCTCTCTCTCACACAAACACTTTCTGTCTCACACACAGAGAGACACAGTTTCTCTCTCAGACACACACACACTTTCTGTCTCACATACAGACACAGTTTCTCTCTCTCTCTCTCTCTCACACACACACACACTTTTTCACTCTAGTCTCTCCCAAATGTACACTCCTAGTCTCGCACACACACACACAGTTTCTCTCAATCTATCACACACACACTTGCTTTCTCTCTCAAACACACAATTTCTCTCACTCGTTTTCCCTCTTTCACACACACAAATCTTCTCTCTCTCTCACTCACTTTCTCTCACACACACACACACTTTCTGTCTCACACACACAGACACAGTTTCTCTCTCTCACACACACACACTTTCTGTCTCACACACACAGACACAGTTTCTCTCTCTCACACACACACACTTTCTGTCTCACATACACAGACACAGTTTCTCTCTCTCACACACACACACACTTTCTGTCTCACATACACAGACACAGTTTCTCTCTCTCTCAAACACACACTTTCTGTCTCACATACACAGACACAGTTTCTCTCTCTCTCACACACACACACTTTCTGTCTCACATACACAGACACAGTTTCTCTCTCTCTCTCACACACACACACTTTGTCTCACATACACAGACACAGTTTCTCTCTCTCTCACACACACACACTTTCTGTCTCACATACACAGACACAGTTTCTCTCTCTCTCACACACACACACTTTCTGTCTCACATACACAGACACAGACACAGTTTTTCTCTCTCTCTCACACACACACTTTCTGTCTCACATACACAGACACAGTTTCTCTCTCTCTCTCACACACACACACTTTGTCTCACATACACAGACACAGTTTCTCTCTCTCTCACACACACACACTTTCTGTCTCACATACACAGACACAGTTTCTCTCTCTCTCTCAAACACACACTTTCTGTCTCACATACACAGACAGTTTTTCTCTCTCTCTCACACACACACTTTCTGTCTCACATACACAGACACAGTTTCTCTCTCTCTCTCACACACACACACTTTGTCTCACATACACAGACACAGTTTCTCTCTCTCTCACACACACACTTTCTGTCTCACATACACAGACACAGTTTCTCTCTCTCTCAAACACACACTTTCTGTCTCACATACACAGACAGTTTTTCTCTCTCTCACACACACACACACTTTCTGTCTCACATACACAGACACAGTTTCTCTCTCTCTCAAACACACACTTTCTGTCTCACATACACAGACAGTTTCTCTCTCTCTCTCACACACACACACTTTGTCTCACATACACAGACACAGTTTCTCTCT
>NW_028270216.1:100000-120000 GCF_037043375.1 Chiloscyllium plagiosum | reverse complement strand
TTTCTCTCTCATATACACACTTTCTGTCTCACTTACACAGACACAGTTTCTCTCTCTCTTTCACACACACACACACACACACTTTCTGTCTCACATACACAGACACAGTTTCTCTCTCACACACACACACTTTCTGTCTCACATACACAGACACAGTTTCTCTGTCTCTCTCTCTCTCACACACACACTTTCTGTCTCACATACACAGACACAGTTTCTCTGTCTCTCTCTCTCTCACACACACACTTTCTGTCTCACATACACAGACACAGTTGCTCTCTCTCTCTCACACACACATTCTGTCTCACATACACAGACACAGTTTCTCTCTCTCACACACACACTTACTGTTTCACATACACCAACATAGTTTCTCTCTCTCACACACACACACACACACTTTTTCACTCCTAGTCTCTCCCACATGTACACTCCTAGTCTCTCTCGCACACACACACAGTTTCTCCCAATCTATCACACACACACTTGATTTCTCTCTCACACACACAATTTCTCTCACTCGTTTTCCCTCTTTCACACACACACACACAAAAACTTCTCTCTCACACACACTTTCTCCCTCTCACACACACACAGTCACAGTTTCTCTCTCTCACACACTCACACACACACTTTCTATCTCACATACAAGGACACAGTTTCTCTCTCTCTCTCTCACACACACACACACTTTTTCACTCTAGTCCCTCCCACATGTACACTCCTAGTCTCGCACACACACACACAGTTTCTCTCAATCTATCACACACACACTTGCTTTCTCTCTCAAACACACAATTTCTCTCACTCGTTTTCCCTCTTTCACACACACAAATCTTCTCTCTCTTTCTCTCACACACACTTTCTCTCACACACTTTCTCTCACACACACACACACTTTCTGTCTCACACACACAGACACAGTTTCTCTCTCTCTCACACACACACACTTTCTGTCTCACATACACAGACACAGTTTCTCTCTCTCTCTCACATACACACACGTTGTCTCACATACACAGACACAGTTTCTCACTCTCTCACACACACACTTTCTGTCTCACATACACAGATACATGTTCTCACTCTCTCATACACACACTTACTGTCTCACATACACAGACACAGTTTCTCTCTCTCTCTCACGCACACACTTTCTGTCTCACGTACACAGACACAGTTTCTCTCTCTCTCTCTCTCACACACACACTTTCTGTCTCACATACACAGGCACAGTTTCTCTCTCACACACACACATGTTCTGTCTCACATACACAGACACAGTTTCTCTCTCTCTCACACACACACTTTCTGTCTCACATACAGAGAGACACAGTTTCTCTCTCAGACACACACACACTTTCTGTCTCACATACAGACACAGTTTCTCTCTCTCTCTCTCTCACACACACACACACTTTTTCACTCTAGTCCCTCCCACATGTACACTCCTAGTCTCGCACACACACACACAGTTTCTCTCAATCTATCACACACACACTTGCTTTCTCTCTCAAACACACAATTTCTCTCACTCGTTTTCCCTCTTTCACACACACAAATCTTCTCTCTCTCTCACTCACTTTCTCTCTCTCACGCACACACTTTCTGTCTCACATACACAGACACAGTTTCTCTCTCTCTCTCACACACACACACTTACTGTCTCACATACACAGACACAGTTTTTCTCTCTCTCTATCACACACACACTTACTGTCTCACATACACAGACACAGTTTCTCTCTCTCTCTCACACACACACACACTTTTTCACTCCTAGTCTCTCCCACATGTACACTCTGAGTCTCGCACACACACACACAGTTTCTCCCAATCTATCACACACACACTTGCTTTCTCTCTCAAACACACAATTTCTCTCACTCGTTTTCCCTCTTTCACACACACATACAAAAACTTCTCTCTCTCACACACACACAGTCACAGTTTCTCTCTCACACACACACGCCCACATTCTATCTCACATACACAGACACAGTTTCTCTCTCACACACACACACACACTTTCTATCTCACAAACACAGACACAGTTTCTCTCTCTCTCACTCACACACACACTTTGTGTCTCACATACACGGACACAGTTTCTCTCTCTCTCTCTCACACACACACTTTCTGTCTCACATACACGGACACAGTTTCTCTCTCTCTCTCTCCCTCACACACACACACTTTCTGTCTCACATACACAAACACAGTTTCTCTCTCTCTCTCACACACACACTTTCTGTCTCACATACACAGACACAGTTTCACTCTCACACACACACTTACTGTCTCACATACACAGACACAGTTTCTCTCTCTCTCTCTCACACACACTTTCTGTCTCACACAACAGGCACAGTTTCTCTCTCTCTCACACACACACTTTCTGTCTCACACACACAGACACAGTTTTTCTCTCTCTCTCACACACACACACTTTCTGTCTCACATACACAGACACAGTTTCTCTCGCTCTCACACACACACACACCTCTGTGTCACATACACAGACACAGTTTCTCTCTCTCTCTCACACACACACATCTTCTGTCTCACATATACAGACAGTTTCTCTCTCTCTCTCACACACAGACTTTCTGTCTCACATACACAGACACAGTTTCTCTCTCTCACACACACACTTACTGTCTCACATACACCGACATAGTTTCTCTCTCTCTCTCACACACACACACTTTTTCACTCCTAGTCTCTCCCACATGTACACTCCTAGTCTCTCTCGCACACACACACAGTTTCTCCCAATCTATCACACGCACACTTGCTTTCTCTCTCACACACACAATTTCTCTCACTCGTTTTCCCTCTTTCACACACACACACACAAAAACTTTTCTCTCACACACACTTTCTCCCTCTCACACACACACAGTCACAGTTTCTCTCTCTCACACACACACACACTTTCTATCTCACATACAAGGACACAGTTTCTCTCTCTCTCTCACACACACACTTTCTGTCTCACATACACAGACACAGTTTCTCACTCTCTCACACACACACTTTCTGTCTCGCATACACAGACAGTTTCTCTCTCTCACACACACACACACTTTCTGTCTCGCATACACAGACAGTTTCTCTCTCTCTCTCACACACACACACTTTCTGTCTCGCATAAACAGACAGTTTCTCTCTCTCTCACACACACACACACATTCTGTCTCACATACACAGACACTGTTTCTCTCTCTCTCACACGCACACACTCTTTCTCACAAACAGTGACATAGTTTCTCTCTCTCTCTCACATATACACACTTTGTCTCACGTACACAGACACAGTTTCTCTGTCTCTCTCTCTCACACACACACTTTCTGTCTCACATACACAGACACAGTTTCTCTGTCTCTCTCTCTCTCTCACACACACACTTTCTGTCTCACATACACAGACACAGTTTCTCTCTCTCATACACACTTTCTGTCTCACATACACAGACACAGTTTCTCTCTCTTACACACGCACACTTTCTGTCTCACATACACAGACACAGTTTCTCTCTCTCATACACACTTTCTGTCTCACATACACAGACACAGTTTCTCTCTCTCTTTCACACACACACACACACACACATTCTGTCTCACAGACACAGACACAGTTGCTCTCTCTTACACACACACACTCTCTGTCTCACAAACACAGACACAGTTTCTCTCTCTCTCACACACACACACACTTTCTGTCTCACATACACAGACACAGTTTCTCTCTCTCTTTCACACACACACACATTCTGTCTCACATACACAGACACAGTTTCTCTCTCATATACACACTTTCTGTCTCACATACACAGACACAGTTTCTCTCTCTCTCTCTCACACACACATTCTGTCTCACATACACAGACACAGTTGCTCTCTCTCTCTCACACACACATTCTGTCTCACATATGCAGACAGTTTCTCTCTCTCTCTCACACACACACTTTCTGTCTCACATACACAGACACAGTTTCTCTCTCTGACACACACACTTACTGTCTCACATACACCGACATAGTTTCTCTCTCTCTCACACACACACACACATTCTGTCTCACATACACAGACACAGTTTCTCTCTCTCATACACACTTTCTGTCTCACATACACAGACACAGTTTCTCTCTCTTACACACGCACACACTCTGTCTCACATACACAGACACAGTTTCTCTCTCTCTTTCACACACACACACACACACTTTCTGTCTCGCATACACAGACACAGTTTCTCTCTCTCACACACACACTTTCTGTCTCACGTACACAGACACAGTTTCTCTCTCTCTCTCATATACACACTTTCTGTCTCACATGCACAGACACAGTCTCTCTCTCTCTCTCTGACACACACACACATTCTCTCTCACATACACAGACACAGTTTCTCTCACTCTTTCTCACACACACACACTTTCTGTCTCACATACACAGACAGTTTCTCTCTCTCTCACACACACCCGTTCTGTCTCACACACATAGACACAGTTTCTCTCTCTCTCTCACACACACACTTTCTGTCTCACATACACAGACACAGTTTCTCTCTCATATACACACTTTCTGTCTCACATACACAGACACAGTTTCTCACTCTCTCACACACACACGTTCTGTCTCACATACACAGAGTTTTTCTCTCTCTCACTATCACACACACACTTTCTGTCTTATAGACAGCTTCTCTCTCTCTCACACACACACACTTTCTGTCTCACATACACAGACACAGTTTCTCTCTCTCTCTCACACACACACACTTTCTGTCTCACATACACAGACACAGTTTCTCTCTCTCTCACGCACACACGTTCTGTCTCATATACACAGACACAGTTTCTCACTCTCTCATACACACACTTTCTGTCTCACATACACAGACACAGTTTCTCTCTCTCACACACACAAACGTTCTGTCTCACATACACAGACACAGTTTCTCTCTCTCACACACACAAACGTTCTGTCTCACATACACAGACACAGTTTCTCTCTCTCTCACACACACACTTTCTGTCTCACATACAGACACAGTTTCTCTCTCTCTCTCTCACATACACACGCATTGTCTCACATACAGAGACACAGTTTCTCACTCTCTCACACACACACTTTCTGTCTCACATACACAGACACAGTTTCTCTCTCTCACACACACAAACGTTCTGTCTCACATACACAGACACAGTTTCTCTCTCTCTCACACACACACTTTCTGTCTCACATACAGACACAGTTTCTCTCTCTCTCTCTCTCACACACACACACACTTTTTCACTCTAGTCCCTCCCACATGTACACTCCTAGTCTCGCACACACACACACTGTTTCTCTCAATCTATCACACACACACTTGCTTTTTCTCTCAAACACACAATTTCTCTCACTCGTTTTCCCTCTTTCACACACACAAATCTTCTCTCTCTCTCACTCACTTTCTCTCACACACACACACACTTACTGTCTCACATACACAGACACAGTTTCTCTCTCTCTCTCACGCACACACGTTCTGACTCACATACAGAGACACAGTTTCTCTCTCTCACACACACACACTTTCTGTCTCACATACACAGGCACAGTTTCTCTCTCTCACACACACACATGTTCTGTCTCACATACACAGACACAGTTTCTCTCTCTCTCACACACACACTTTCTGTCTCACATACAGAGAGACACAGTTTCTCTCTCAGACACACACACACTTTCTGTCTCACATACAGACACAGTTTCTCTCTCTCTCTCTCTCACACACACACACACACTTTTTCACTCTAGTCCCTCCCACACTTTCTCTTCCTCTCGCACACACACTTTCTCCCTGTCTCACACACTTTCTCTCTCTCTCTCATACACACAGACACCTTTTCTCCCTCACATACAATTTCACTCCCTCTCTCTCTCACACGTACACTTTCTCACAAACACACTTTCTCTGTTATACACACACACTCTTTCTCACACACACACTTTCTCAAGCACATGCACTTTCTCACACACACTTTCTCTCTCTCTCTCACACACACTTTATCTCTATCTCACAAACACCCACTTTCTGTCTCTCTCTTACACACACACATTCTCTCCCTCAAGCACACACACTGTTTCACACACACACACTTACTTTCTCTCACATACACATTTTCTCTCTCACACACTCTCTCGTTCTCAAAGACACACTTTCTCTCTCACACATACTATCTGTCTCTCTCATACACATACACACACTCTCTCTCTCTCTCTCACACTGACACTTTCCCACACACACGCACTCTCTCTCACACACACACACCTTCTCTCTGTTACACACACTTTCACTCTCTCTCATACGCACACGTGCGCGCACACACACATATGCACACACTCACTTTCTCACACACACACACACTTTCTTTCACGCACACACACATTCTCTCTCTCTAACACATACACACACATATTCTCTCTCTCTCTTTCACACACACACACATTTTTCCTCTGTCTCTTTCACACATACATAGATTCTCTCTCTCACACACACATGATCTCTCTCACACACACACTGTGTCTCTCTTTCACACATACACATGCTCACTCTTTCTCTCTCACACATGCACACACTTTCTTTATCTATCTCTCACTCACACACACACACACTTTTTAATTCCTAGTCTCTCCCACATGTACACATTTTTTTTTAAAAGCACACTGTTTCTCTCAATCTATCACACACACACTTGCTTTCTCTCACACACACTTTCTCTCATTCGCTTTCACTCTTTCACACACACGTACAAACTTCTCTCTCTCACACACTTTCTCTCTCTCTCTCACACACACACTTTCTGTCTCACATACACAGACACAGTTTCTCTCTCATATACACACTTTCTGTCTCACATACACAGACACAGTTGCTCTCTCTCTCTCACACACACACACTTTCTGTCTCACATACACAGACACAGTTTCTCTCTCTCTCACACACACACACTTTCTGTCTCACGTACACAGACACAGTTTCTCTCTCTCTCTCTCTCTCTCACACACACTTTCTGTCTCACATACACAGACACAGTTTCTCTCTCTCTCACACACACACACTTTCTGTCTCACGTACACAGACACAGTTTCTCTCTCTCTCTCTCACACACACACTTTCTGTCTCACATACACAGACACAGTTTCTCTCTCTCACACACACACTTTCTGTCTCACATACACAGACACAGTTTCTCTCTCTCTCACACACACACTTTCTGTCTCACATACACAGACACAGTTTCTCTCTCTCTTTCACACACACACACTTTCTGTCTCACATACACAGACACAGTTTCTCTCTCTCTCTCACACACACACACACTTTCTGTCTCACAAACACAGACACAGTTTCTCTCTCATATACACACTTTCTGTCTCACATACACAGACACAGTTTCTCTCTCTCGTTCACACACACACATTCTGTCTCACATACACAAACACAGTTTCTCTCTCATATACACACTTTCTGTCTCACTTACACAGACACAGTTTCTCTCTCTCTTTCACACACACACACACACACACTTTCTGTCTCACAAACACAGACACAGTTTCTCTCTCTCACACACACACACACTTTCTGTCTCACATACACAGACACAGTTTCTCTCTCTCTCACACACACTTTCTGTCTCACATACACAGACACAGTTTCTCTTTCACTCTCTCACACACACACACTTTCTGTCTCACATACACAGACACAGTTTCTCTGTCTCTCTCTCTCTCTCACACACACACTTTCTGTCTCACATACACAGACACAGTTTCTCTGTCTCTCTCTCTCACACACACACACTTTCTATCTCACATACACAGACACAGTTGCTCTCTCTCTCTCACACACACATTCTGTCTCACATATACAGACAGTTTCTCTCTCTCTCTCACACACACACTTTCTGTCTCACATACACAGACACAGTTTCTCTCTCTCACACACACACTTACTGTCTCACATACACCGACATAGTTTCTCTCTCTCACACACACACTTTTTCACTCCTAGTCTCTCCCACATGTACACTCCTAGTCTCTCTCGCACACACACACAGTTTCTCCCAATCTATCACACACACACTTGCTTTCTCTCTCACACACACAATTTCTCTCACTCGTTTTCCCTCTTTCACACACACACACACAAAAACTTCTCTCTCACACACACTTTCTCCCTCTCACACACACACAGTCACAGTTTCTCTCTCTCACACACACACACACACTTTCTATCTCACATACAAGGACACAGTTTCTCTCTCTCTCTCTCTCTCTCACACACTGACACTTTCCCACACACACGCACTCTCTCTCACACACACACACACCTTCTCTCTGTTACACACACTTTCACTCTCTCTCATACGCACACGTGCGCGCACACACACATATGCACACACTCACTTTCTCACACACACACACACACTTTCTTTCACGCACACACACATTCTCTCTCTCTAACACATACACACACATATTCTCTCTCTCTCTTTCACACACACACACATTTTTCCTCTGTCTCTTTCACACATACATAGATTCTCTCTCTCACACACACATGATCTCTCTCACACACACACTGTGTCTCTCTTTCACACATACACATGCTCACTCTTTCTCTCTCACACATGCACACACTTTCTTTATCTATCTCTCACTCACACACACACACACTTTTTAATTCCTAGTCTCTCCCACATGTACACATTTTTTTTAAAAGCACACTGTTTCTCTCAATCTATCACACACACACTTGCTTTCTCTCACACACACTTTCTCTCATTCGCTTTCACTCTTTCACACACACGTACAAACTTCTCTCTCTCACACACTTTCTCTCTCTCTCTCACACACACACTTTCTGTCTCACATACACAGACACAGTTTCTCTCTCTCACACACACACTTTCTGTCTCACATACACAGACACAGTTTCTCTCTCTCTCTCACACACACACACTTTCTGTCTCACATACACAGACACAGTTTCTCTCTCTCTCTCACACACACACACTTTCTGTCTCACATACACAGACACAGTTTCTCTCTCTCTCACACACACACACTTTCTGTCTCACGTACACAGACACAGTTTCTCTCTCTCTCTCTCTCACACACACACTTTCTGTCTCACATACACAGACACAGTTTCTCTCTCTCTCACACACACACACTTTCTGTCTCACGTACACAGACACAGTTTCTCTCTCTCTCTCTCACACACACACACTTTCTGTCTCACAAACACAGACACAGTTTCTCTCTCATATACACACTTTCTGTCTCACATACACAGACACAGTTTCTCTCTCTCGTTCACACACACACAGTCTGTCTCACATACACAGACACAGTTTCTCTCTCTCGTTCACACACACACAGTCTGTCTCACATACACAAACACAGTTTCTCTCTCTCTCACACACACACACTTTCTGTCTCACATACACAGACACAGTTTCTCTCTCTCTTTCACACACACACACACACTTTCTGTCTCACATACAGAGACACAGTTTCTCACTCTCTCACACACACACTTTCTGTCTCACATACACAGACACAGTTTCTCACTCTCTCATACACACACTTTCTGTCTCACATACACAGACACAGTTTCTCTCTCTCTCTCTCTCACACACACAAACGTTCTGTCTCACATACACAGACACAGTTTCTCTCTCTCTCACACACACACTTTCTGTCTCACATACAGACACAGTTTCTCTCTCTCTCTCTCTCACACACACACACACTTTTTCACTCTAGTCCCTCCCACATGTACACTCCTAGTCTCGCACACACACACACAGTTTCTCTCAATCTATCACACACACACTTGCTTTCTCTCTCAAACATACAATTTCTCTCACTCGTTTTCCCTCTTTCACACACACAAATCTTCTCTCTCTCTCACTCACTTTCTCTCACACACACACACACTTTCTGTCTCACACACACAGACACAGTTTCTCTCTCTCTCACACACACACACTTTCTGTCTCACATACACAGACACAGTTTCTCTCTCTCTCACATACACACGCGTTGTCTCACATACACAGACACAGTTTCTCACTCTCTCACACACACACTTTCTGTCTCACATACACAGACACATGTTCTCACTCTCTCATACACACACTTACTGTCTCACATACACAGACACAGTTTCTCTCTCTCTCTCACGCACACACGTTCTGACTCACATACACAGACACAGTTTCTCTCTCTCTCACACACACACACTTTCTGTCTCACATACACAGACACAGTTTCTCTCTCTCTCACATACACACGCGTTGTCTCACATACACAGACACAGTTTCTCACTCTCTCACACACACACTTTCTGTCTCACATACACAGACACAGTTTCTCTCTCTCTCACACACACACTTTCTGTCTCACATACAGAGAGACACAGTTTCTCTCTCAGACACACACACACTTTCTGTCTCACATACAGACACAGTTTCTCTCTCTCTCTCTCTCACACACACACACACACTTTTTCACTCTAGTCCCTCCCACACTTTCTCTTCCTCTCGCACACACACTTTCTCCCTGTCTCACACACTTTCTCTCTCTCTCTCATACACACAGACACCTTTTCTCCCTCACATACAATTTCACTCCCTCTCTCTCTCACACGTACACTTTCTCACACACACACTTTCTCTGTTATACACACACACTCTTTCTCACACACACACTTTCTCAAGCACATGCACTTTCTCACACACACTTTCTCTCTCTCTCTCACACACACTTTATCTCTATCTCACAAACACCCACTTTCTGTCTCTCTCTTACACACACACATTCTCTCCCTCAAGCACACACACTGTTTCACACACACACACTTACTTTCTCTCACATACACATTTTCTCTCTCACACACTCTCTCGTTCTCAAAGACACACTTTCTCTCTCACACATACTATCTGTCTCTCTCATACACATACACACACTCTCTCTCTCTCTCTCTCTCACTGACACTTTCCCACACACACGCACTCTCTCTCACACACACACACCTTCTCTCTGTTACACACACTTTCACTCTCTCTCATACGCACACGTGCGCGCACACACACATATGCACACACTCACTTTCTCTCACGCACACACACATTCTCTCTCTCTAACACATACACACACATATTCTCTCTCTCTCTTTCACACACACACACATTTTTCCTCTGTCTCTTTCACACATACATAGATTCTCTCTCTCACACACACATGATCTCTCTCACACACACACTGTGTCTCTCTTTCACACATACACATGCTCACTCTTTCTCTCTCACACATGCACACACTTTCTTTATCTATCTCTCACTCACACACACACACACTTTTTAATTCCTAGTCTCTCCCACATGTACACATTTTTTTTTAAAAGCACACTGTTTCTCTCAATCTATCACACACACACTTGCTTTCTCTCACACACACTTTCTCTCATTCGCTTTCACTCTTTCACACACACGTACAAACTTCTCTCTCTCACACACTTTCTCTCTCTCTCTCACACACACACTTTCTGTCTCACATACACAGACACAGTTTCTCTCTCTCTCACACACACACTTTCTGTCTCATACACAGACACAGTTTCTCTCTCTCTCTCACACACACACTTTCTGTCTCACGTACACAGACACAGTTTCTCTCTCTCTCTCTCTCACACACACACTTTCTGTCTCACATACACAGACACAATTTCTCTCTCTCTCTCACACACACACTTTCTGTCTCACGTACACAGACACAGTTTCTCTCTCTCTCTCTCTCACACACACACTTTCTGTCTCACATACACAGACACAGTTTCTCTCTCTCTCACACACACACACTTTCTGTCTCACATACACAGACACAGTTTCTCTCTCTCTCTCTCACACACACACTTTCTGTCTCACATACACAGACACAGTTTCTCTCTCTCTCACACACACTTTCTGTCTCACATACACAGACACAGTTTCTCTCTCTCTTTCACACACACACACTTTCTGTCTCACATACACAAACACAGTTTCTCTCTCATATACACACTTTCTGTCTCACTTACACAGACACAGTTTCTCTCTCTCTTTCACACACACACACACACACACTTTCTGTCTCACATACACAGACACAGTTTCTCTCTCTCTCACACACACTTTCTGTCTCACATACACAGACACAGTTTCTCTCTCTCTCTCTCACACACACATTCTGTCTCACATACACAGACACAGTTTCTCTCTCTCACACACACACATTCTGTCTCACATACACAGACACAGTTTCTCTCTCTCACACACACACTTACTGTCTCACTTACACAGACACAGTTTCTCTCTCTCTTTCACACACACACACACACACACTTTCTGTCTCACATACACAGACACAGTTTCTCTCTCTCTCACACACACTTTCTGTCTCACATACACAGACACAGTTTCTCTCTCTCACACACACACACTTTCTGTCTCACATACACAGACACAGTTTCTCTCTCTCTTTCACACACACACACTTTCTGTCTCACATACACAAACACAGTTTCTCTCTCATATACACACTTTCTGTCTCACTTACACAGACACAGTTTCTCTCTCTCTTTCACACACACACACACACACACTTTCTGTCTCACAAACACAGACACAGTTTCTCTCTCTCACACACACTTTCTGTCTCACATACACAGACACAGTTTCTCTCTCTCTCACACACACTTTCTGTCTCACATACACAGACACAGTTTCTCTCTCTCACACACACACACTTTCTGTCTCACATACACAGACACAGTTTCTCTCTCATATACACACTTTCTGTCTCACATACACAGACACAGTTGCTCTCTCTCTCTCACACACACACATTCTGTCTCACATATACAAACACAGTTTCTCTCTCATATACACACTTTCTGTCTCACTTACACAGACACAGTTTCTCTCTCTCTTTCACACACACACACACACTTTCTGTCTCACATACACAGACACAGTTTCTCTGTCTCTCTCTCTCTCTCACACACACACTTTCTGTCTCACATACACAGACACAGTTTCTCTCTCTCTCTCTCACACACACATTCTGTCTCACATACACAGACACAGTTTCTCTCTCTCACACACACACTTACTGTCTCACATACACCGACATAGTTTCTCTCTCTCACACACACACACACACACACACTTTTTCACTCCTAGTCTCTCCCACATGTACACTCCTAGTCTCTCTCGCACACACACACAGTTTCTCCCAATCTATCACACACACACTTGCTTTCTCTCTCACACACACAATTTCTCTCACTCGTTTTCCCTCTTTCACACACACACACACAAAAACTTTTCTCTCACACACACTTTCTCCCTCTCACACACACACAGTCACAGTTTCTCTCTCTCACACACACACACACACACTTTCTGTCTCACATACAAGGACACAGTTTCTCTCTCTCTCTCTCTCTCACACACACACACACACTTTTTCACTCTCGTCCCTCCCACCTGTACACTCCTAGTCTCGCACACACACACACAGTTTCTCTCAATCTATCACACACACACTTGCTTTCTCTCTCAAACACACAATTTCTCTCACTCGTTTTCCCTCTTTCACACACACAAATCTTCTCTCTCTCTCACTCACTTTCTCTCACACACACACACACTTTCTGTCTCACACACACAGACACAGTTTCTCTCTCTCTCTCACACACACACTTTCTGTCTCACATACACAGACACAGTTTCTCTCTCTCTCTCACATACACACGCGTTGTCTCACATACACAGACACAGTTTCTCACTCTCTCACACACACACTTTCTGTCTCACATACACAGACACAGTTTCTCTGTCTCTCACACACACACTTTCTGTCTCACATACACAGACACAGTTTCTCTCTCTCTCTCACGCACACACGTTCTGACTCACATACACAGACACAGTTTCTCTCTCTCACACACACACACTTTCTGTCTCACATACACAGGCACAGTTTCTCTCTCACACACACACATGTTCTGTCTCACATACACAGACACAGTTTCTCTCTCTCTCACACACACACTTTCTGTCTCACATACAGAGAGACACAGTTTCTCTCTCAGACACACACACACTTTCTGTCTCACATACAGACACAGTTTCTCTCTCTCTCTCTCTCACACACACACACACTTTTTCACTCTAGTCCCTCCCACATGTACACTCCTAGTCTCGCACACACACACACAGTTTCTCTCAATCTATCACACACACATTTGCTTTCTCTCTCAAACACACAATTTCTCTCACTCGTTTTCCCTCTTTCACACACACAAATCTTCTCTCTCTCTCACTCACTTTCTCTCACACACACGTACACTTTCTATCTCACATACAAGGACACAGTTTCTCTCTCTCTCTCACACACACACACGTTCTGTCTCACATACACAGAGTTTTTCTCTCTCTCTATCACACACACACTTTCTGTCTTATAGACAGCTTCTCTCTCTCTCACACACACACACTTTCTGTCTCACATACACAGACACAGTTTCTCTCTCTCTCTCACACACACACACTTTCTGTCTCACATACACAGACACAGTTTCTCTCTCTCTCACGCACACACGTTCTGTCTCACATACACAGACACAGTTTCTCTCTCTCTCTCACATATACACGCATTGTCTCACATACAGACAGTTTCTCACTCTCTCTCACACACACTTTCTGTCTCACATACACAGACACAGTTTCTCACTCTCTCATACACACACTTTCTGTCTCACATACACAGACACAGTTTCTCACTCTCTCATACACACACTTTCTGTCTCACACACACAGACACAGTTTCTCTCTCTCTCACACACACACACTTTCTGTCTCACATACACAGACACAGTTTCTCTCTCTCTCACATACACACGCGTTGTCTCACATACACAGACACAGTTTCTCACTCTCTCACACACACACTTTCTGTCTCACATACACAGACACATGTTCTCACTCTCTCATACACACACTTACTGTCTCACATACATAGACACAGTTTCTCTCTCTCTCTCACGCACACACGTTCTGACTCACATACAGAGACACAGTTTCTCTCTCTCACACACACACACTTTCTGTCTCACATACACAGGCACAGTTTCTCTCTCTCACACACACACATGTTCTGTCTCACATACACAGACACAGTTTCTCTCTCTCTCACACACACACTTTCTGTCTCACATACACAGACACAGTTTCTCTCTCACACACACACACTTTCTGTCTCAAACACAGACACAGTTTTTCTCTCTCTGTATCACACACACACTTTCTGTCTCACATACACAGACACAGTTTCTCTCTCTCCCTCTCTCTCTCTCTCACACACACACACACACTTTTTCACTCCTAGTCTCTCCCACATGTACACTCCGAGTCTCGCACACACACACACAGTTTCTCCCAATTTATCACACACACACTTGCTTTCTCTCTCAAACACACAATTTCTCTCACTCGTTTTCCCTCTTTCACACACACATACAAAAACTTCTCTCTCTCACACACACACAGTCAGTTTCTCTCTCACACACACACGCCCACATTCTATCTCACATACACAGACACAGTTTCTCTCTCACACACACACACACACTTTCTATCTCACAAACACAGACACAGTTTCTCTCTCTCTCTCTCACACACACACTTTGTGTCTCACATACACGGACACAGTTTCTCTCTCTCTCTCTCACACACACACTTTCTGTCTCACATACACAGACACAGTTTCTCTCTCACACACACACTTACTGTCTCACATACACAGACACAGTTTCTCTCTCTCTCTCTCACACACACTTTCTGTCTCACACAACAGGCACAGTTTCTCTCTCTCTCACACACACACTTTCTGTCTCACATACACAGACACAGTTTCTCTCTCTCACACACACACTTACTGTCTCACATACACAGACACAGTTTCTCTCTCTCACTCTCACACACACTTTCTGTCTCACACACACAGACACAGTTTTTCTCTCTCTCTCTCTCACACACACACACACTTTCTGTCTCACACACACAGACACAGTTTTTCTCTCTCTCTCACACACACACACTTTCTGTCTCACATACACAGACACAGTTTCTCTCGCTCTCACACACACACACACCTCTGTGTCACATACACAGACACAGTTTCTCTCTCTCTCTCACACACACACATCTTCTGTCTCACATATACAGACAGTTTCTCTCTCTCTCTCACACACACACTTTCTGTCTCACATACACAGACACAGTTTCTCTCTCTCACACACACACTTACTGTCTCACATACACCGACATAGTTTCTCTCTCTCTCTCACACACACACACTTTTTCACTCCTAGTCTCTCCCACATGTACACTCCTAGTCTCTCTTGCACACACACACAGTTTCTCCCAATCTATCACACACACACTTGCTTTCTCTCTCACACACACAATTTCTCTCACTCGTTTTCCCTCTTTCACACACACACACACAAAAACTTTTCTCTCACACACACTTTCTCCCTCTCACACACACACAGTCACAGTTTCTCTCTCTCTCACACACACACACACACTTTCTATCTCACATACAAGGACACAGTTTCTCTCTCTCTCTCTCCCTAACACACACACAATTTCTGTCTCACATACACAAACACAGTTTCTCTCTCTCTCTCTCACACACACACTTTCTGTCTCACATACACAGACACAGTTTCTCTCTCACACACACACTTACTGTCTCACATACACAGACACAGTTTCTCTCTCTCTCTCTCACACACACTTTCTGTCTCACACAACAGGCACAGTTTCTCTCTCTCTCACACACACACTTTCTGTCTCACATACACAGACACAGTTTCTCTCTCTCACACACACACTTACTGTCTCACATACACAGACACAGTTTCTCTCTCTCACTCTCACACACACTTTCTGTCTCACACACACAGACACAGTTTTTCTCTCTCTCTCTCTCACACACACACACACACACACACTTTCTGTCTCACACACACAGACACAGTTTTTCTCTCTCTCTCACACACACACACTTTCTGTCTCACATACACAGACACAGTTTCTCTCGCTCTCACACACACACACACCTCTGTGTCACATACACAGACACAGTTTCTCTCTCTCTCTCACACACACACATCTTCTGTCTCACATATACAGACAGTTTCTCTCTCTCTCTCACACACACACTTTCTGTCTCACATACACAGACACAGTTTCTCTCTCTCTCTCACACACACACATCTTCTGTCTCACATATACAGACAGTTTCTCTCTCTCTCTCACACACACACTTTCTGTCTCACATACACAGACACAGTTTCTCTCTCTCTCACACACACACTTACTGTCTCACATACACCGACATAGTTTCTCTCTCTCTCTCACACACACACACTTTTTCACTCCTAGTCTCTCCCACATGTACACTCCTAGTCTCTCTTGCACACACACACAGTTTCTCCCAATCTATCACACACACACTTGCTTTCTCTCTCACACACACAATTTCTCTCACTCGTTTTCCCTCTTTCACACACACACACACAAAAACTTTTCTCTCACACACACTTTCTCCCTCTCACACACACACAGTCACAGTTTCTCTCTCACACACACACACATACACACACTTTCTATCTCACATACAAGGACACAGTTTCTCTCTCTCTCTCACACACACACACTTTCTGTCTCGCATACACAGACAGTTTCTCTCTCTCTCACACACACACACTTTCTGTCTCGCATAAACAGACAGTTTCTCTCTCTCTCTCACACACACACATTCTGTCTCACATACACAGACACTGTTTCTCTCTCTCTCACACGCACACACTCTTTCTCACAAACAGTGACATAGTTTCTCTCTCTCTCTCACATATACACACTTTCTGTCTCGCATACACAGACACAGTTTCTCTCTCTCACACACACACTTTCTGTCTCACATACACAGACACAGTTTCTCTGTCTCTCTCTCTCACACACACACGTTCTGTCTCACATACACAGACACAGTTTCTCTGTCTCTCTCTCTCTCACACACACACACTTTCTGTCTCACATACACAGACACAGTTTCTCTCTCTCACACACATATACTTTGTCTCACATACACACAGTTTCTCACTCACACACACACACACACATTCTGTCTCACAGACGCAGACACAGTTGCTCTCTCTTACACACACACACTCTCTGTCTCACAAACACAGACACAGTTTCTCTCTGTCTCACACACACACACTTTCTGTCTCACATACACAGACATAGTTTCTCTCTCTCTTTCACACACACACATTCTGTCTCACATACACAGACACAGTTTCTCTCTCATATACACACTTTCTGTCTCACATACACAGACACAGTTTTTCTCTCTCTCTCTCTCACACACACATTCTGTCTCACATACACAGACACAGTTTCTCTCTCATATACACACTTTCTGTCTCACATACACAGACACAGTTGCTCTCTCTCTCTCACACACACATTCTGTCTCACATATACAGACAGTTTCTCTCTCTCTCTCACACACACACACTTTCTGTCTCACATACACAGACACAGTTTCTCTCTCTCACACACACACTTACTGTCTCACATACACCGACATAGTTTCTCTCTCTCTATCACACACACACACACTTTTTCACTCCTAGTCTCTCCCACATGTACACTCCTAGTCTCTCTCGCACACACACACAGTTTCTCCCAATCTATCACACACACACTTGCTTTCTCTCTCACACACACAATTTCTCTCACTCGTTTTCCCTCTTTCACACACACACACACAAAAACTTTTCTCTCACACACACTTTCTCCCTCTCACACACACACAGTCACAGTTTCTCTCTCTCACACACACACACTTTCTATCTCACATACAAGGACACAGTTTCTCTCTCTCTCTCACACACACACACTTTCTGTCTCACATACACAGACACAGTTTCTCACTCTCTCACACACAACTTTCTGTCTCGCATACACAGACAGTTTTTCTCTCTCTCTCTCTCACACACACACACTTTCTGTCTCGCATACACAGAGACTGTGTCTCTCTCTCTCACAAGCACACACTCTTTCTCACAAACAGTGACATAGTTTCTCTCTCACTCTCACATATACACACTTTCTGTCTCGCATACACAGACACAGTTTCTCTCTCTCACACACACACTTTCTGTCTCACGTACACAGACACAGTTTCTCTGTCTCTCTCTCTCACACACACACTTTCTGTCTCACATACACAGACACAGTTTCTCTCTCTCACACACATATACTTTGTCTCACATACACACAGTTTCTCACTCTCACACACACTTTCTGTCTCACATACACACAGTTTCTCTCTCTCTCTCATACACACTTTCTGTCTCACATACACAGACACAGTTTCTCTCTCTCTCTCTCACACACACACACTTTCTGTCTCACATACACAGACACAGTTTCTCTCTCTCTTTCACACACACACATTCTGTCTCACATACACAGACACAGTTTCTCTCTCATATACACACTTTCTGTCTCACATACACAGACACAGTTTCTCTCTCTCTCTCACACACACACATTCTGTCTCACATACACAGACACAGTTTCTCTCTCTCTTTCACACACACACACACACGCACACACTTTCTGTCTCACATACACAGACACTGTTTCTCTCTCTCACACACACACACTTTCTGTCTCACATACACAGACACAGTTTTTCTCTCTCTCACACACACACACACTTTCTGACTCACATACACAGACACAGTTTCTCTCTCTCTCTCTCACACACACACACTTTCTGTCTCACACACACAGACACAGTTTCTC
>NW_028270216.1:50000-95000 GCF_037043375.1 Chiloscyllium plagiosum | reverse complement strand
CCCGGTGAAGTTCCTGGCCATCTCCACAGCAGGTCCGGAATTCCGGGATTGTAGCTTCAACTGCACTGACTCGACTTCTCTGTATCTGTCCGGCACCCCCCACCCCCTCCTTATCCCTCTCTCCGCCTGACCCTGCTTCTCTCTGTCTCTGTACCTCCGTTTCCCTCTTTCTGTCTCTCTCTCTCTATCTCTCCCTCTCTAACTCTGTATCTCTCGCTCTCTCCCCTTCCCTCTCTCTCTGCTGTGACACTGTTTCTCCTCCTGCAGCTGTCTCAGTCTCTCTGTTGCTCCCTTTCCCCCTCTGTCACTATATTTCTCTCTCTGTCTCTTTCTCACTGTCTTTCTTTCACCCTCTGCCACTCTCTCTTTGTCTCTCTCTCTCTGTCTCTGCCTATCTCTGTTGATCCCTTTCCCTCTTTGTCACTGTCTGTGTGTCTCTCTCTCTCTCTGTTCTCCCTCTTTGCCTGTCTCTACTTATCTCTCTCCCTCCCTCCTCCTGTATCTGTCTCTCCCTCTCTCTGACACTCTGTGTTCTCTCCCTCCCTTTCTCTCCCTCTCTCTGTTTCTGACACTCTGTGTTCTCTCCCTCACTTTCTCTCTCTCTCTCCCTCACTTTCTCTCTCTCTCAGTTCCTCTCCAATGAGCAACACTGCTCCAATTTCCAAACCTTTTTAAGTGGACCGTCTGGGAAAGTCAGTCCCTGCGGAGTTTGAGGAGGAGTTAGAGTCAGGGGTGGAGAATGCGTGCATGTGTGTGTGAGCTACAGAGACTTTTTGATTACAAAAACAGTTCCCTCATTGGACTTCTGGCATTTATTGCCCCCTCCCAAGTGCACGCCTCCCCTTGAGAAGGTGGTGGGGTGGGATGGGGGGTGGGGGTTGACCCGCTCCATTTCCCTCCCCCTTTCCCCAATATGGGGTAGGGGCACAGGGAGGCCATTCCAGGATTCTGACCCTGAAGGAATGGCTGATATATTTCAGGATGGTGCTGGGGGGGAGAACTCAGAGGGAAACTTGCAGGGGTGGGGGGAGATGGTGGTCCTCAACGTATCTGCTGCCCATTGCCCCACTCCCCCACACCCACCACCCCGACCGCGGTGGGGTGGGGGGTGAGGGGTAAGAAAGTCACTAAGATTGCAGCGTAACCAAGGACTGCTCTCTCTCGTGAGAGATCATGGTTTCCCCTGAGGGTCATGGCCCCTCCAGCCAAGGGAACAGAGGTTGTGAAAGAGATTCCCAGGGATCCACCCTAACCTGCACATCCCTGGGCACTACAGGACAATTTAGCATGGCCAATCCACCCTAACCTGCACATCCCTGGGCACTATGGGACAATTTAGCATGGCCAATCCACCCGAACCTGCACATCCCTGGACACTATGGGACAATTTAGCATGGCCAATCCACCCTAACCTGCACATCCCTGGGCACTACGGGACAATTTAGCATGGCCTATCCACCCTAACCTGCACATCCCTGAGCACTACGGGACAATTTAGCATGGCCGATCCACCCTAACCTGCACATCCCTGGGCACTATGGGACAATTTAGGATGGCCAATCCACCCTAACCTAGGCAGGATTGGCCAGACTAAATTGTCCCATAGTGCCCAGGGATGTGCAGGTTAGGGTGGATTGGCCTTGCTAAATTGTCCTGTAGTGTTCAGGAATGTGCAGGTTAGGGTGGATTGGCCATGCTAAATTGTCCTGTAGTGTTCAGGAATGTGCAGGTTAGGGTGGATTCGCCATGCTAAATTGTCCCGTAGTGCCCAGGGATGTGTAGGTTGGGTGGATTGGCCATGCTAAATTGTCCCATAGTGCCCAGGGGTGTGCAGTTCAGGGTGGATTGGCCATGCTAAATTGTCCCGTAGTGCACAGGGATGTGCAGGTTAGGGTGGATTGGCCATGCTAAATTGTCCTGTAGTGTTCAGGAATGTGCAGGTTAGGGTGTATTGGCCATGCTAAATTGTCCCGTAGTGCCCAGGGATGTGCAGGTTAGGGTGGATTGGCCATGCTAAATTGTCCCATAGTGCCCAGGGATGTGCAGGTTAGGGTGGATTGGCCATGCTAAGTTGTCCCGTAGTGCCCAGGGATGTGCAGGTTAGGGTGGATTGGCCATGCTAATTTGTCCCATAGTGCCCAGGGATGTCCAGGTTAGGGTCGATTGGCCATGCTAAATTGTCCCACAGTGTCCTGGGATGTGCAGATTAGGGTGGATTGGCCATGCTAAATTGTCCAATAGTGTCCTGGGATGTGCAGGTTAGGGTGGATTGGCCATGCTAAATTGTCCTGTAGTGTTCAGGAATGTGCAGGTTAGGGTGTATTGGCCATGCTAAATTGTCCTGTAGTGTTCAGGAATGTGCAGGTTAGGGTGGATTGGCCATGCTAAATTGTCCCGTAGTGCCCAGGGATGTGCAGGTTAGGGGGGATTGGCCATGCTAAATTGTCCCATAATGCCCAGGGGTGTGCAGGTTAGGGTGGATTGGCCATGCTAAATTGTCCCGTAGTGCCCAGGGATGTGCAGGTTAGGGGGGATTGGCCATGCTAAATTGTCCCATAATGCCCAGGGGTGTGCAGGTTAGGGTGGATTGGCCATGCTAAATTGTCCCGTAGTGCCCAGGTGTGTGCAGGTTAGGGTGGATTGGCCATGCTAAATTGATCCGTAGTGCCCAGGGAAGTGCAGGTTAGGGTGGATTTGCCATTCTAAATTGTCCCGTAGTGCCCAGGGATGTGCAGGTTAGGGTGGATTGGCCATGCTAAATTGTCCAGTAGTGCCCAGGGATGTGCAGGTTAGGGTGGATTGGCCATGCTAAATTGTCCCATAGTGCCCAGGGATGTGCAGGTTAGGGTCGATTGGCCATGTTAAACTGTCCCATAGTGTCCAGGGATGTGCAGGTTAGGGTGGATTGGCCATGCTAAATTGTCCCATAGTGTCCTGGGATGTGCAGGTTAGGGTGGATTGGCCATGCTAAATTGTCCCATAGTGTCCTGGGATGTGCAGGTTAGGGTGTATTGGCCATGATAAATTGTCCCATAGTGCTCAGGGATGTGCAGGTTAGGGTGGATTGGCCATGCTAATTTGTCCCATAGTGCCCAGGGATGTGCAGGTTAGGGTGGATTGGCCATGCTAAATTGTCCCATAGTGTCCAGGGATGTGCAGGTTCTGGTGGATTGGCCATGCAAAATTGTCCCATAGAGTCCAGGGATGTGCAGTTTCGGGTGGATTGGCCATGCTAAATTGTCCCATAGTGCCCAGGGATGTGCAGGTTCGGGTGGATTGGCCATGCTAAATTGTCCCGTAGTGCCCAGGGATGTGCGAGTTAGGCAGGATTGGCCATGCTAAATTGTCCCATAGTGCCCAGGGATGTGCAGGTTAGGGTGGATTGGCCATGCTAAATTGTCCTGTAGTGTTCAGGAATGTGCAGGTTAGGGTGGATTGGCCATGCTAAATTGTCCCGTAGTGCCCAGGGATGTGCAGGTTCGGGTGGATTGGCCATGCTAAGTTGTCCTGTAGTGCCCAAGGATGTGCAGTTTAGGGTGGATTGGCCATGCTAATTTGTCCCATAACGGCCCAGGGATGTGCAGGTTAGGGTCGATTGGCCATGCTAAATTGTCCCATAGTGTCCTGGGATGTGCAGATTAGGGTGGATTGGCCATGCTAAATTGTCCCATAGTGCCCAGGGATGTGCAGGTTAGGGTCGATTGGCAATGCTAAATTGTCCCATAGTGTCCAGGGATGTGCAGGTTAGGGTGTATTGGCCATGCTAAATTGTCCCATAGTGTCCTGGGATGTGCAGGTTAGGGTGGATTGGCCATGCTAAATTGTCCCATAGTGCCCAAGGATGTGCAGGTTAGGGTGGATTGGTCATGCTAAATTGTCCCATAGTGTCCTGGGATGTGCAGGTTAGGGTGGACTGGCCATACTAAATTGTCCCCTCGTGTCCTGGGATGTGCAGGTTAGGGTGTATTGGCCATGCTAAATTGTCCCATAGTGCCCAGGGATGTGCAGGTTAGGGTGTATTGGCCATGCTAAGTTATCCCATAGTGCCCAGGGATGTGCAGGTTAGGGTGGATTGGCCATGCTAAATTGTCCCGTAGTGTCCAGGGATGTGCAGGTTAGGGTGGATTGGCCATGCTAAATTGTCCCGTAGTGTCCAGGTATGTGCAGGTTAGGGTGGATTGGCCATGCTAAATTGTCCCATAGTGTCCAGGGATGTGCAGGTTAGGGTGGATTGGCCATGCTAAATTGTCCTGTAGTGTTCAGGAATGTGCAGGTTAGGGTGTATTGGCTATGCTAAATTGTCCCGTAGTGCCCAGGGATGTGCAGGTTAGGGTGGATTGGCCATGCTAAATTGTCCCATAGTGCCCAGGGATGTGCAGGTTAGGGTGGATTGGCCATGCTAAGTTGTCCCGTAGTGCCCAGGGATGTGCAGGTTAGGGTGGATTGGCCATGCTAATTTGTCCCATAGTGCCCAGGGATGTCCAGGTTAGGGTCGATTGGCCATGCTAAATTGTCCCACAGTGTCCTGGGATGTGCAGATTAGGGTGGATTGGCCATGCTAAATTGTCCAATAGTATCCTGGGATGTGCAGGTTAGGGTGGATTGGCCATGCTAAATTGTCCTGTAGTGTTCAGGAATGTGCAGGTTAGGGTGTATTGGCCATGCTAAATTGTCCTGTAGTGTTCAGGAATGTGCAGGTTAGGGTGGATTGGCCATGCTAAATTGTCCCGTAGTGCCCAGGGATGTGCAGGTTAGGGGGGATTGGCCATGCTAAATTGTCCCATAATGCCCAGGGGTGTGCAGGTTAGGGTGGATTTGCCATGCTAAATTGTCCCATAGTGCCCAGGGGTGTGCAGGTTAGGGTGGATTGGCCATGCTAAATTGTCCCATAGTGCCCAGGGATGTGCAGGTTAGGGTGGATTGGCCATGCTAAATTGTCACGTAGAGCCCAGGGATGTGCAGGTTAGGGGGGATTGGCCATGCTAAATTGTCCCATAATGCCCAGGGGTGTGCAGGTTAGGGTGGATTGGCCATGCTAAATTGTCCCGTAGTGCCCAGGTGTGTGCAGGTTAGGGTGGATTGGCCATGCTAAATTGATCCGTAGTGCCCAGGGAAGTGCAGGTTAGGGTGGATTTGCCATTCTAAATTGTCCCGTAGTGCCCAGGGATGTGCAGGTTAGGGTGGATTGGCCATGCTAAATTGTCCAGTAGTGCCCAGGGATGTGCAGGTTAGGTGGATTGGCCATGCTAAATTGTCCCATAGTGCCCAGGGATGTGCAGGTTAGGGTCGATTGGCCATGTTAAACTGTCCCATAGTGTCCAGGGATGTGCAGGTTAGGGTGGATTGGCCATGCTAAATTGTCCCATAGTGTCCTGGGATGTGCAGGTTAGGGTGGATTGGCCATGCTAAATTGTCCCATAGTGTCCTGGGATGTGCAGGTTAGGGTGTATTGGCAATGATAAATTGTCCCATAGTGCCCAGGGATGTGCAGGTTAGGGTGGATTGGCCATGATAATTTGTCCCATAGTGCCCAGGGATGTGCAGGTTAGGGTGGATTGGCCATGCTAAATTGTCCCATAGTGTCCAGGGATGTGCAGGTTCTGGTGGATTGGCCATGCAAAATTGTCCCATAGAGTCCAGGGATGTGCAGTTTCGGGTGGATTGGCCATGCTAAATTGTCCCATAGTGCCCAGGGATGTGCAGGTTCGGGTGGATTGGCCATGCTAAATTGTCCCGTAGTGCCCAGGGATGTGCGAGTTAGGCAGGATTGGCCATGCTAAATTGTCCCATAGTGCCCAGGGATGTGCAGGTTAGGGTGGATTGGCCATGCTAAATTGTCCTGTAGTGTTCAGGAATGTGCAGGTTAGGGTGGATTGGCCATGCTAAATTGTCCCGTAGTGCCCAGGGATGTGCAGGTTCGGGTGGATTGGCCATGCTAAATTGTCCCATAGTGCCCAGGGGTGTGCAGTTCAGGGTGGATTGGCCATGCTAAATTGTCCCGTAGTGCACAGGGATGTGCAGGTTAGGGTGGATTGGCCATGCTAAATTGTCCTGGAGTGTTCAGGAATGTGCAGGTTAGGGTGTATTGGCCATGCTAAATTGTCCCATAGTGCCCAGGAATGTGCAGGTTAGGGTGTATTGGCCATGCTAAATTGTCCCATAGTGCCCAAGGATGTGCAGTTTAGGGTGGATTGGCCATGCTAATTTGTCCCATAACGGCCCAGGGATGTGCAGGTTAGTGTCGATTGGCCATGCTAAATTGTCCCATAGTGTCCTGGGATGTGCAGATTAGGGTGGATTGGCCATGCTAAATTGTCCCATAGTGCCCAGGGATGTGCAGGTTAGGGTCGATTGGCAATGCTAAATTGTCCCATAGTGTCCACGGATGTGCAGGTTAGGGTGTATTGGCCATGCTAAATTGTCCCATAGTGTCCTGGGATGTGCAGGTTAGGGTGGATTGGCCATGCTAAATTGTCCCATAGTGCCCAAGGATGTGCAGGTTAGGGTGGATTGGTCATGCTAAATTGTCCCATAGTGTCCTGGGATGTGCAGGTTAGGGTGGACTGGCCATACTAAATTGTCCCCTCGTGTCCTGGGATGTGCAGGTTAGGGTGTATTGGCCATGCTAAATTGTCCCATAGTGCCCAGGGATGTGCAGGTTAGGGTGTATTGGCCATGCTAAGTTATCCCATAGTGCCCAGGGATGTGCAGGTTAGGGTGGATTGGCCATGCTAAATTGTCCCGTAGTGTCCAGGGATGTGCAGGTTAGGGTGGATTGGCCATGCTAAATTGTCCCGTAGTGTCCAGGTATGTGCAGGTTAGGGTGGATTGGCCATGCTAAATTGTCCCATAGTGTCCAGGGATGTGCAGGTTAGGGTGGATTGGCCATGCTAAATTGTCCCATAGCGTCCTGGGATGTGCAGGTTAGGGTGGATTGGCCATGCTAAATTGTCCCGTAGTGCCCAGGGATGTGCAGGTTAGGGTGGATTGGCCATGCTAAATTGTCCCATAGTGTCCAGGGATGTGCAGGTTAGGGTGGATTGGCCATGCGAAATTGTCCTGTAGTGTTCAGGAATGTGCAGTTTAGGGTGGATTGGCCATGCTAAATTGTCCCATAGTGTCCAGGGATGTGCAGGTTAGGGTGGATTGGCCATGCTAAATTGTCCTGTACTGTTCAGGAATGTGCAGGTTAGGGTGTATTGGCCATGCTAAATTGTCCTGTAGTGTTCAGGAATGTGCAGGTTAGGGTGGATTAGCCATGCTAAATTGTCCCGTAGTGCCCAGGGATGTGCAGGTTAGGGTGGATTAGCCATGCTAAATTGTCCCGTAGTGCCCAGGGATGTGCAGGTTAGGGGGGATTGGCCATGCTAAATTGTCCCATAATGCCCAGGGGTGTGCAGGTTAGGGTGGATTGGCCATGCTAAATTGTCCCGTAGTGCCCAGGGATGTGCAGGTTAGGGTGGATTGGCCATGCTAAATTGTCCCATAGTGCCCAGGTATGTGCAGGTTAGGGTGGATTGGCCAGGCTAAATTGTTCCGTAGTGCCCAGGGAAGTGCAGGTTAGGGTGGATTGGCCATGCTAAATTGTCCCGTCGTGCCCAGGGATGTGCAGGTTAGGGTGGATTGGCCATGCTAAATTGTCCCGTAGTGCCCAGGGATGTGCAGGTTAGGGTGGATTGGCCATGCTAAATTGTCCAGTAGTGCCCAGGGATGTGCAGGTTAGGGTGGATTGGCCTTGCTAAATTGTCCCGTAGTGCCCAGGGATGTGCAGGTTAGGGTCGATTGGCCATGTTAAATTGTCCCATAGTGCCCAGGGATGTGCAGGTTAGGGTGGATTGGCCATGCTAAATTGTCCCATAGTGCCCAGGGATGTGCAGGTTAGGGTCGATTGGCCATGCTAAATTGTCCCATAGTGCCCAGGGATGTGCAGGTTAGGGTGGATTGGCCATGTTAAATTGTCCCATAGTGCCCAGGGATGTGCAGGTTAGGGTGGATTGGCCATGCTAAGTTGTCCCGCAGTGCCCCGGGATGTGCAGGTTAGGGTGGATTGGCCATGCTAATTTGTCCCATAGTGCCCAGGGATGTGCAGGTTAGGGTCGATTGGCCATGCTAAATTGTCCCATAGTGTCCAGGGATGTGCAGGTTAGGGTGTATTGGCCATGCTAAATTGTTCCATAGTGTCCTGGGATGTGCAGGTTAGGGTGGATTGGCCATGCTAAATTGTCCCATAGTGCCCAGGGATGTGCAGGTTAGGGTGGACTGGCCATGCTAAATTGTCCCATCGTGTCCTGGGATGTGCACGTTAGGGTGTATTGGCCATGCTAAATTGTCCCATAGTGTCCAGGGATGTGCAGGTTAGGGTGTATTGGCCATGCTAAATTATCCCATAGTGCCCAGGGATGTGCAGGTTAGGGTGGATTGGCCATGCTAAATTGTCCCATAGTGCCCAGGGATGTGCAGGTTAGGGTGGATTGGCCATGCTAAATTGTCCCATAGTGTCCAGGGATGTGCAGGTTAGGGTGGATTGGCCATGATAAATTGTCCCATAGCGTCCAGGGATGTGCAGGTTAGGATGGATTGGCCATGCTAAATTGTCCCATAGTGCCCAGGGATGTGCAGGTTAGGGTGGATTGGCCTTGCTAAGTTGTCCTGTAGTGTTCAGGAATGTGCAGGTTAGGGTGGATTGGCCATGCTAACTTGTCCTGTAGTGTTCAGGAATGTGCAGGTTAGGGTGAATTCGCCATGCTAAATTGTCCCGTAGTGCCCAGGGATGTGCAGGTTAGGGTGGATTGGCCATGCTAAATTGTCCCATAGTGCCCAGGGATGTGCAGGTTAGGGTGGATTGGCCATGCTAAATTGTCCCACAGTACCCAGGGATGTGCAGGTTAGGGTGGATTGGCCATGCTAAATTGTCCCATTGTGTCCTGGGGTGTGCAGATTAGGGTGGATTGGCCATGCGAAATTGTCCCATAGTGCCCAGGGATGTGCAGGTTAGGGTGGATTGGCCATGCTAAATTGTCCCGTAGTGCCCAGGGATGTGCAGGTTAGGGTGGATTGGCCATGCTAAATTGTCCAGTAGTGCCCAGGGATGTGCAGGTTAGGGTGGATTGGCCTTGCTAAATTGTCCCGTAGTGCCCAGGGATGTGCAGGTTAGGGTCGATTGGCCATGTTAAATTGTCCCATAGTGCCCAGGGATGTGCAGGTTAGGGTGGATTGGCCATGCTAAATTGTCCCATAGTGCCCAGGGATGTGCAGGTTAGGGTCGATTGGCCATGCTAAATTGTCCCATAGTGCCCAGGGATGTGCAGGTTAGGGTGGATTGGCCATGCTAAGTTGTCCCGCAGTGCCCCGGGATGTGCAGGTTAGGGTGGATTGGCCATGCTAATTTGTCCCATAGTGCCCAGGGATGTGCAGGTTAGGGTCGATTGGCCATGCTAAATTGTCCCATAGTGTCCAGGGATGTGCAGGTTAGGGTGTATTGGCCATGCTAAATTGTTCCATAGTGTCCTGGGATGTGCAGGTTAGGGTGGATTGGCCATGCTAAATTGTCCCATAGTGCCCAGGGATGTGCAGGTTAGGGTGGACTGGCCATGCTAAATTGTCCCATCGTGTCCTGGGATGTGCAGGTTAGGGTGTATTGGCCATGCTAAATTGTCCCATAGTGTCCAGGGATGTGCAGGTTAGGTTGTATTGGCCATGCTAAATTATCCCATAGTGCCCAGGGATGTGCAGGTTAGGGTGGATTGGCCATGCTAAATTGTCCCATAGTGCCCAGGGATGTGCAGGTTAGGGTGGATTGGCCATGCTAAATTGTCCCATAGTGTCCAGGGATGTGCAGGTTAGGGTGGATTGGCCATGCTAAATTGTCCCATAGCGTCCAGGGATGTGCAGGTTAGGATGGATTGGCCATGCTAAATTGTCCCATAGTGCCCAGGGATGTGCAGGTTAGGGTGGATTGGCCTTGCTAAGTTGTCCTGTAGTGTTCAGGAATGTGCAGGTTAGGGTGGATTGGCCATGCTAACTTGTCCTGTAGTGTTCAGGAATGTGCAGGTTAGGGTGAATTCGCCATGCTAAATTGTCCCGTAGTGCCCAGGGATGTGCAGGTTAGGGTGGATTGGCCATGCTAAATTGTCCCATAGTGCCCAGGGATGTGCAGGTTAGGGTGGATTGGCCATGCTAAATTGTCCCACAGTACCCAGGGATGTGCAGGTTAGGGTGGATTGGCCATGCTAAATTGTCCCATTGTGTCCTGGGGTGTGCAGATTAGGGTGGATTGGCCATGCGAAATTGTCCCATAGTGCCCCGGGATGTGCAGGTTAGGGTGGATTGGCCATGCTAAATTGTGCCGTAGTACCCAGGGATGTGCAGGTTAGGGTGGATTGACCATGCTAAATTGTCCCATAGTGCCCAGCGATGTGCAGTTTCGGGTGGATTGGCCATGCTAAACTGTCCCGTAGTGCCCAGGAATGTGCAGGTTCGGGTGGATTGGCCATGCTAAATTGTCCCGTAGTGCCCAGGGATGTGCAGGTTAGGGTGGATTGGCCATGCTAAATTGTCCCGTAGTGCGCAGGGATGTGCAGGTTAGGGTGGATTGGCCATGCTAAATTGTCCTGTAGTGTTCAGGAATGTGCAGGTTAGGGTGGATTGGCCATGCTAAATTGTCCCGTAGTGCCCAGCGATGTGCAGGTTAGGGTGGATTGGCCATGCTAAATTGTCCCGTAGTGCCCAGGGATGTGCAGGTTAGGGTCGATTGGCCATGCTAAATTGTCCCATAGTGTCCAGGGATGTGCAGGTTCGGTTGGATTGGCCATGCTAAATTGTCCCATAGTGTCCTGGGATGTGCAGGTTAGGATGGATTGGCCATGCTAAATTGTCCCATAGTGCCCAGGGATGTGCAGGTTAGGGTGGATTGGCCTTGCTAAGTTGTCCTGTAGTGTTCAGGAATGTGCAGGTTAGGGTGGATTGGCCATGCTAACTTGTCCTGTAGTGTTCAGGAATGTGCAGGTTAGGGTGAATTCGCCATGCTAAATTATCCCATAGTGCCCAGGGATGTGCAGGTTAGGGTCGATTGGCCATGCTAAATTGTCCCACAGTGTCCAGGGATGTACAGGTTAGGGTGGATTGGCCATGCTAAATTGTCCCATAGTGTCCTGGGATGTGCAGGTGAGGGTGTAATGTCCATGCTAAATTGTCCCATAGTGCCCCGGGATGTGCAGGTTAGGGTGGATTGGCCATGCTAAATTGTCCCATAGTGCCCCGGGATGTGCAGGTTAGGGTGGATTGGCCATGCTAAATTGTGCCGTAGTACCCAGGGATGTGCAGGTTAGGGTGGATTGGCCATGCTAAATTGTCCCATAGTGCCCAGCGATGTGCAGTTTCGGGTGGATTGGCCATGCTAAACTGTCCCGTAGTGCCCAGGAATGTGCAGGTTCGGGTGGATTGGCCATGCTAAATTGTCCCGTAGTGCCCAGGGATGTGCAGGTTAGGGTGGATTGGCCATGCTAAATTGTCCCGTAGTGCGCAGGGATGTGCAGGTTAGGGTGGATTGGCCATGCTAAATTGTCCTGTAGTGTTCAGGAATGTGCAGGTTAGGGTGGATTGGCCATGCTAAATTGTCCCGTAGTGCCCAGGGATGTGCAGGTTAGGTTGGATTGGCCATGCTAAATTGTCCCATAGTGCCCAGGGATGTGCAGGTTAGGGTGGATTGGCCATGCTAAATTGTCCTGTAGTGCCCAGGGATGTGCAGGTTAGGGTGGATTGGCCATGCTAATTTGTCCCATAGTGCCTAGGGATGTGCAGGTTCGGGTCGATTGGCCATGCTAAAGTTGTCCCATAGTGTCCTGGGATGTGCAGATTAGGGTAGATTGGCCATGCTAAATTGTCCCATAGTGTCCTGGGATGTGCAGGTTAGGGTGTATTGGCCATGATAAATTGTCCCATAGTGTCCTGGGATGTGCAGGTTAGGGTGGATTGGCCAAACTAAATTGTCCCATCGTGTCCTGGGATGTGCAGGTTAGGGTGTATTGGCCATGCTAAATTGTCCCGTAGTGCCCAGGGATGTGCAGGTTCGGGTGGATTGGCCATGCTAAATTGTCCCATAGCGTCCAGGGATGTGCAGGTTAGGGTGGATTGGCCATGCTAAATTGTTCCGTAGTGCCCAGGGATGTGCAGGTTAGGGTCGATTGGCCATGCTAAATTGTCCCACAGTGCCCAGGGACGTGCAGGTTAGGGTGGATTGGCCATGCTAAATTGTCCCATAGTGCCCAGGGATGTGCAGGTTAGGGTGGATTGGCCATGCTAAATTGTCCCGTAGTGTTCAGGAATGTGCAGGTTAGGGTGGATTGACCATGCTAAATTGTCCCGTAGTGCCCAGGGATGTGCAGGTTAGGGTGGATTGGCCATGCTAAATTGTCCTTTAGTGTTCAGGAATGTGCAGGTTAGGGTGGATTGGCGATGCTAAATTGTCCCGTAGTGCGCAGGGATGTGCAGGTTAGGGTGGATTGGCCATGCTAAATTGTCCCGTAGTGCCCAGGAGTGTGCAAGTTAGGGTGGATTGGCCATGCTAATTTGTCCCATAGTGCCCAGGGATGTGCAGGTTAGGGTGGATTGGCCATGCTAAATTGTCCCGTAGTGCCCAGGGATGTGCAAGTTAGGGTGGATTGGCCATGCTAATTTGTCCCATAGTGCCCAGGGATGTGCAGGTTAGGGTGGATTGGCCATGCGAAATTGTCCCATAGTGCCCAGGGATGTGCAGGTTAGGGTGGATTGGCCATGCTAAATTATCCCATAGTGCCCAGGGATGTGCAGGTTAGGGTCGATTGGCCATGCTAAATTGTCCCACAGTGTCCAGGGATGTACAGGTTAGGGTGGATTGGCCATGCTAAATTGTCCCAGAGTGTCCTGGGATGTGCAGGTTAGGGTGTATTGGCCATGCTAAATTGTCCCATAGTGTCCTGGGATGTTCAGGTGAGGGTGTAATGTCCATGCTAAATTGTCCCATAGTGCCCAGGGATGTGCAGGTCAGGGTGGGTTGGCCATGCTAAATTGTTCCGCAGTGCCCAGGGATGTGCAGGTGAGGGTGTAATGTCCATGCTAAATTGTCCCATAGTGCCCCGGGATGTGCAGGTTAGGGTGGATTGGCCATGCTAAATTGTGCCGTAGTGCCCAGGGATGTGCAGGTTAGGGTGGATTGGCCATGCTAAATTGTCCCATAGTGCCCAGCGATGTGCAGTTTAGGGTGGATTGGCCATGCTAAATTGTCCCGTAGTGCCCAGGGATGTGCAGGTTAGGGTGGATTGGCCATGCTAAATTGTCCCGTAGTGCCCAGGGATGTGCAGGTTAGGGTGGATTGGCCATGCCAAATTGTACCGTAGTGCCCAGGGATGTGCAGGTTAGGGTGGATTGGCCATGCTAAATTGTCCTGTAGTGTTCAGGAATGTGCAGGTTAGGGTGGATTGGCCATGCTAAATTGTCCCATAGTGTCCAGGGATGTGCAGGTTAGGTTGGATTGGCCATGCTAAATTGTCCCATAGTGCCCAGGGATGTGCAGGTTAGGGTGGATTGGCCATGCTAAATTGTCCCGTAGTGCCCAGGGATGTGCAGGTTAGGGTGGATTGGCCATGCTAATTTGTCCCATAGTGCCTAGGGATGTGCAGGTTTGGGTCGATTGGCCATGCTAAATTGTCCCATAGTGTCCTGGGATGTGCAGGTTAGGGTGGATTGGCCATGATAAATTGTCCCATAGTGTCCAGGGATGTGCAGGTTAGGGTGTATTGGCCATACTAAATTGTCCCATCGTGTCCTGGGATGTGCAGGTTAGGGTGTATTGGCCATGCTAAATTGTCCCGTAGTGCCCAGGGATGTGCAGGTTCGGGTGGATTGGCCATGCTAAATTGTCCCATAGCGTCCAGGGTTGTGCAGGTTCGGGTGGATTGGCCATGCTAAATTGTTCCGCAGTGCCCAGGGATGTGCAGGTTAGGGTCGATTGGCCATGCTAAATTGTCCCACAGTGCCCAGGGATGTGCAGGTTAGGGTGGATTGGCCATGCTAAATTGTCCCATAGTGCTCAGGGATGTGCAGGTTAGGGTGGATTGACCATGCTAAATTGTCCCGTAGTGCCCAGGGATGTGCAGGTTAGGGTGGATTGGCCATGCTAAATTGTCCTTTAGTGTTCAGGAATGTGCAGGTTAGGGTGGATTGGCCATGCTAAATTGTCCCGGAGTGCCCTGGGATGTGCAGGTTAGGGTGGATTGGCCATGCTAAATTGTCCCGTAGTGCCCAGGGATGTGCAGGTTAGGGTGGATTGGCCATGCTTAATTGTCCCGTAGTGCCCAGGGATGTGCAAGTTAGGGTGGATTGGCCATGCTAATTTGTCCCATAGTGCCCAGGGATGTGCAGGTTAGGGTGGATTGGCCATGCTAAATTGTCCCATAGTGTCCTGGGATGTGCAGGTTAGGGTGGATTGGCCATGCTAAATTGTCCCATAGTGCCCAGGGATGTGCAGGTTAGGGTGGATTAGCCATGCTAAATTGTCCCAGAGTGTCCTGGGATGTGCAGGTTAGGGTGTATTGGCCATGCTAAATTGTCCCATTGTGCCCAGGGATGTGCAGGTTAGGGTGGATTAGCCATGCTAAATTGTCCCATAGTGCCCTGGGGTGTGCAGGTCAGGGTGGATTGGCCATGCTAAATTGTCCCATAGTGTCCTGGGATGTGCAGGTGAGGGTGTAATGTCCATGCTAAATTGTCCCATAGCGTCCAGGGATGTGCAGGTTCGGTTGGATTGGCCATGCTAAATTGTCCCGTAGTGCCCAGGGATGTGCAGGTTAGGGTGGATTAGCCATGCTAAATTGTCCCATTGTGCCCAGGGATGTGCAGGTTAGGGTGGATTAGCCATGCTAAATTGTCCCATAGTGCCCTGGGATGTGCAGGTTAGGGTGGATTGGCCATGCTAAATTGTCCCATAGCGTCCAGGGATGTGCAGGTTCGGTTGGATTGGCCATGCTAAATTGTCCCGTAGTGCCCAGGGATGTGCAGGTTAGGGTGGATTGGCCATGCTAAATTGTCCCGTAGTGCCCAGGGATGTGCAGGTTAGGGTGGATTGGCCATGCTAAATTGTCCCGTAGAGCCCAGGGATGTGCAGGTTAGGGTGGATTGGCCATGCTAAATTGTCCCGTAGTGCCCAGGGATGTGCAGGTTAGGTTGGATTGGCCATGCTAAATTGTCCCATAGTGCCCAGGGATGTGCAGGTTAGGGTGGATTGGCCATGCTAAATTGTCCCACAGTGTCCAGGGATGTGCAGGTTAGGGTCGATTGGCCATGCGAAATTGTCCCATAGTGTCCAGGGATGTGCAGGTTAGGGTGTATTGGCCATGCTAAATTGTCCCATAGTGTCCAGGGATGTGCAGGTTAGGGTGGATTGGCCATGATAAATTGTCCCACAGTGTCCAGGGATGTGCAGGTTAGGGTGGATTGGCCATGCTAAATTGTCCCATCGTGTCCTGGGATGTGCAGGTTAGGGTGGATTGGCCAAGCTAAATTGTCCCATAGTGCCCAGGGATGTGCATGTTCGGTTGGATTGGCCATGCTAAATTGTCCCATAGCGTCCAGGGATGTGCAGGTTCGGGTGGATTGGCCATGCTAAATTGTTCCATAGTGCCCAGGGATGTGCAGGTTAGGGTGGATTGGCCATGCTAAATTGTCCCATAGTGCCCAGGGATGTGCAGGTTAGGGTGGATTGGCCATGCTAAATTGTCCTGTAGTATTCAGGAATGTGCAGGTTAGGGTGGATTGACCATGCTAAATTGTCCCGTAGTGCCCAGGGATGTGCAGGTTAGGGTGGATTGGCCATGCTAAATTGTCCTTTAGTGTTCAGGAATGTGCAGGTTAGGGTGGATTGGCTATGCTAAATTGTCCCGTAGTGCCCAGGGATGTGCAGGTTAGGGTGGATTGGCCATGCTAAATTGTCCCGTAGTGCCCAGGGATGTGCAGGTTAGGGTGGATTGGCCATGCTAAATTGTCCCGTAGTGCTCAGGGATGTGCAGGTTAGGGTGGATTGGCCATGCTAAATTGTCCCGTAGTGCCCAGGGATGTGCAGGTTAGGGTGGATTGGCCATGCTAAATTGTCCCGTAGTGCACAGGGATGTGCAAGTTAGGGTGGATTGGCCTTGCTAAATTGTCCCGTAGTGCCCAGGGATGTGCAGGTTAGGGTGGATTGGCCATGCTAAATTGTCCCATCGTGTCCTGGGATGTGCAGATTAGGGTGGATTGACCATGCTAAATTGTCCCATAGTGCCCAGGGATGTGCAGGTTAGGGTGGATTGGCCATGCTAAATTGTCCCGTAGTGCCCAGGGATGTGCAGGTTAGGGTCGATTGGCCATGCTAAGTTGTCCCATCGTGTCCAGGGATGTGCAGGTTAGGGTGGATTGGCCATACTAAATTGTCCCATAGTGCTCAGGGATGTGCAGGTTAGGGTGGATTGGCCATGCTAAATTGTCCCATAGTGCTCAGGGATGTGCAGGTTAGGGTGGATTGGCCATGCTAAATTGTCCCATAGTGCCCAGGGATGTGCAGGTTAGGGTGGGCTGGCCATGCTAAATTGTCCCGTAGTGCCCAGGGATGTGCTGGTTAGGGTGGGTTGGCCATGCTAAATTGTCCCATCGTGTCCAGGGATGTGCAGGTTAGGGTGGATTGGCCATGCTAAATAGTCCCATAGTGTCCAGGGATGTGCAGGTTAGGTTGGATTGTCCATGCTAAATTGTCCCATAGTGCCCAGGGATGTGCAGGTTAGGGTGGGAGGAGGGAGAGTGAGTGAGAGGGAGGTACAGTGAGGGAGAGCTGTGGGAGGGAGAGTGAATGAGAGGGTGGGACAGTGAGGGGGAGCTGGGGGGAGGGACAGTGAGTGAGAGGGAGGGATAGTGAGGGGGAGCTGGTGGGAGGGATGGGGAGTGAGAGGGCGGGATAGTGAGGGAGAGCTGGCGGAGGGAGAGTGAGTGAGTGGGAGGGATAGTGTGGATGCTTTGGGAGGAGGGAGACTGAGTGAGAGGGAGGGATAGTGCAGGAGAGCTGGGGGGAGGCATGGGGCGTGAGAGGGAGGGGTAGTGAGGGACAGTTGGGGAAGGGATGGGGAGTGAGAGGGTGGGATAGTGAGGGAGAGCTGGGGGGAGGGATGGGGAGTGAGAGGGAGGGATAGTGAGGGAGAGCTGGGGGAGGGATCGGGAGTGAGTGGGAGGGATAGTGAGGGAGCTTTGGGAGGAGGGAGAGTGAGTGAGAGGGAGGGATAGTGAGGGAGAGCTGGGGGGAGGCATGGGGCGTGAGAGGGAGGGGTAGTGAGGGAGAGTTGGGGGAGGGATGGGGAGTGAGAGGGTGGGATAGTGAGGGAGAGCTGGGAGGAGGGATGGGGAGTGAGAGGGAGGGATAGTGAGGGAGAGCTGGGGGAGGGAGAGGAAGTGAGAGGGAGGGATAGTGAGGGAGAGATGGGAGGAGGGAGAGAGAGTGAGAGGGAGGGATAGTGAGGGAGAGATGGGGGAGGGAGAGTGAGTGAGAGGGAGGGATAGTGAGGAAGAGCTGGAGGAGGGAGAGTGAGTGAGAGGGAGGGATAGTGAGGGAGAGCTGGGGGGAGGGAGAGTGAGTGAGAGGGAGGGATAGTGAGGAAGAGCTGGAGGAGGGAGAGTGAGTGAGAGGGAGGAATAGTGAGGGAGAGCTGGGGGGAGGGATGTTGTGTGAGAGGGAGGGATAGTGAGGGAGAGCTGGGGGAGGGAGAGTGAGTGAGAGGGAGGGCTAGTGAGGAAGAGCTGGAGGAGGGAGAGTGAGTGAGAGGGAGGAATAGTGAGGGAGAGCTGGGGGGAGGGAGAGTGAGTGAGAGGGAGGGATAGTGAGGGAGATTTGGGAGGAGGGAGAGTGAGTGAGAGGGAGGGATAGTCAGGGAGAGCTGGGGGAGGGAGAGTGAGTGAGAGGGAGGGATAGTGAGGGAGATTTGGGAGGAGGGAGAGTGAGTGAGAGGGAGGGATAGTGAGGGAGAGCTGGGGGGAGGGATGGGGAGTGAGAGGGAGGGATAGTGAGGGAGAGCTGGGGGCAGGGATGGGGAGTGAGAAGGAGGGATAGTGAGAGAGAGCTGGGGGGAGGGATGGGGAGTGAGAGGGAGGGATAGTGAGGGAGAGCTGGGGGGAGGGATGGGGAATGAGAGGGAGGCATAGTGAGGGAGAGCTGGGGGGAGGGAGAGTGAGTGAGAGGGAAGGATAGTGAGGGAGAGCTGGGGGAGGGAGAGTGAGTGAGAGGGAGCGATAGTGAGGGAGAGCTTGGTGGAGGGAGAGTGAGTGAGAGGGAGGGATAGTGAGGGAGAGCTGGGGGGAGGAGAGTGATTGAGAGGGAGGGATAGTGAGGGAGAGTTGGGGGAGGGATGGGGAGTGAGAGGGAGGGATAGTGAGGGAGAGCTGGGGGGAGGCATGGGGCGTGAGAGGGAGGGGTAGTGAGGGAGAGCTGGGGGGAGGGAGAGTGAGTGAGAGGGAGGGATAGTGAGGGAGAGCTGGGGGAGCGATGGGGCGTGAGAGGGAGGGATTAGTGAGGGAGAGCTGGGGGAGGGAGAGTGAGTGAGAGGGAGGGATAGTGAGGAAGAGCTGGGGGAGGGAGAGTGAGTGAGAGGGAGGGATAGTGAGGGAGACCTGGGGGGAGGGATGGTGCGTGAGAGGGAGGATAGTGAGGGAGAGCTGGGGGAGGGAGAGTGAGTGAGATGGAGGGATAGTGAGGGAGAGCTGGGGAGGGAGAGTGAGTGAGAGGGAGGGATAGTGAGGGAGATTTGGGAGGAGGGAGAGTGAGTGAGAGGCAGGGATAGTGAGGGAGAGCTGGGGAGGGAGAGTGAGTGAGAGGGAGGGATAGTGAGGGAGATTTTGGAGGAGGGAGAGTGAGTGAGAGGGAGGGATAGTGAGGGAGAGCTGGGGGGAGGGATGGGGAGTGAGAGGGAGGGATAGTGAGGGAGAGCTGGCGGCAGGGATGGGCAGTGAGAAGGAGGGATAGTGAGAGAGAGCTGGGGGTAGGGATGGGGAGTGAGAGGGAGGGATAGTGAGGGAGAGCTGGGGGGAGGGATGGGGAGTGAGAGGGAGGCATAGTGAGGGAGGGGTAGTGAGGGAGATCTGGGGGAGGGAGAGTGAGTGAGATGGAGGGATAGTGAGGGAGAGCTGGGGGGAGGGATGGGGAGTGAGAGGGTGGGATAGTGAGGGAGAGCTGGGGGGAGGGATGGGGTGTGAGAGGGAGGGATAGTGAGGGAGAGCTGGGGGGAGGGATGGGGAGTGAGAGGGAGGCATAGTGAGGGAGGGATAGTGAGGGAGAGCTGGGGGAGGGAGAGTGAGTGAGAGGGAGGGATAGTGAGGGAGAGCTGGGGGGAGGGATGGGGAGTGAGAGGGTGGGATAGTGAGGGAGAGCTGGGGGGAGGGATTGGGAGTGAGAGGGACGGGTAGTGAGGGAGAGTTGGGGGAGGGATGGGGAGTGAGAGGGTGGGATAGTGAGGGAGAGCTGGGGGAGGGAGAGTGAGTGAGAGGGAGGGATAGTGAGGGAGTTTTGGGAGGAGGGAGAGTGAGTGAGAGGGAGGGATAGTGAGGAAGAGCTGGGGGGAGGGATCGGGAGTGAGTGGGAGGGATAGTGTGGGAGCTTTGGGTGGAGGGAGAGTGAGTGAGAGGGAGGGATAGTGCGGGAGAGCTGGGGGGAGGCATGGGGAGTGAGAGGGAGGGATAGTGAGGGAGAGCTGGGGGGAGGCATGGGGAGTGAGAGGGAGGGATAGTGAGGGAGAGTTGGGGGAGGGATGGGGAGTGAGAGGGTGGGATAGTGAGGGAGAGCTGGGGGGAGGGATGGGGAGTGAGAGGGAGGGATAGTGAGCGAGATTTGGGAGGAGGGAGAGTGAGTGAGAGGGAGGGATAGTGAGGGAGAGTTGGGGGAGGGATGGGGAGTGAGAGGGTGGGATAGTGTGGGAGCTTTGGGAGGAGGGAGAGTGAGTGAGAGGGAGGGATAGTGAGGGAGAGCTGGGGGGAGGGAGAGTGAGTGAGAGGGAGGGATAGTGAGGGAGTTTTGGGAGGAGGGAGAGTGAGTGAGAGGGAGGGATAGTGAGGGAGAGCTGGGGGAGGGAGAGTGAGTGAGAGGGAGGGATAGTGAGGGAGATTTGGGAGGAGGGAGAGTGAGTGAGAGGGAGGGATAGTGAGGGAGAGCTGGGGGGAGGGATGGGGAGTGAGAGGGAGGGATAGTGAGGGAGAGCTGGGGGCAGGGATGGGGAGTGAGAAGGAGGGATAGTGAGAGAGAGCTGGGGGGAGGGATGGGGAGTGAGAGGGAGGGATAGTGAGGGAGAGCTGGGGGGAGGGATGGGGAGTGAGAGGGAGGCATAGTGAGGGAGGGATAGAGAGGGAGAGCTGGGGGAGGGAGAGTGAGTGAGAGGGAGGGATAGTGAGGGAGAGCTTGGTGGAGGGAGAGTGAGTGAGAGGGAGGGATAGTGAGGGAGAGCTGGGGTGAGGAATGGGGAGTGAGAGGGTGGGATAGTGAGGGAAAGCTGGGGGGAGGGATGGGGAGTGAGAGGGAGGGATAGTGAGGGAGAGCTGGGGGGAGGAATGGGGAATGAGAGGGAGGCATAGTGAGGGAGGGATAGTGAGGGAGAGCTGGGGGAGGGAGAGTGAGTGAGAGGGAGCGATAGTGAGGGAGAGCTTGGTGGAGGGAGAGTGAGTGAGAGGGAGGGATAGTGAGGGAGAGCTGGGGGGAGGGAGAGTGAGTGAGAGGGAGGGATAGTGAGGGAGAGCTGGGGGAGGGAGAGTGAGTGAGAGGGAGGGATAGTGAGGGAGAGCTGGGGGAGGGAGAGTGAGTGAGAGGGAGGGATAGTGAGGGAGAGCTGGGGGAGGGAGAGTGAGTGAGAGGGAGGGATAGTGAGGAAGAGCTGGGGGAGGGAGAGTGAGTGAGAGGGAGGAATAGTGAGGGAGAGCTGGGGGGAGGGATGGTGCGTGAAAGGGAGGGATAGTGAGGGAGAGCTGGGGGAGGGAGAGTGAGTGAGAGGGAGGGATAGTGAGGGAGATTTGGGAGGAGGGAGAGTGAGTGAGAGGGAGGGATAGTGAGGGAGAGCTGGGGGGAGGGATGGGGAGTGAGAGGGAGGGATAGTGAGGGAGAGCTGGCGGCAGGGATGGGGAGTGAGAGGGAGGGATAGTGAGGGAGAGCTGGGGGGAGGGATGGGGAGTGAGAGGGAGGCATAGTGAGGGAGATCTGGGGGAGGGAGAGTGAGTGAGAGGGAGGGATAGTGAGGGAGAGCTTGGTAGAGGGAGAGTGAGTGAGAGGGAGGGATAGTGAGGGAGAGCTGGGGGGAGGGATGGGGAGTGAGAGGGTGGGATAGTGAGGGAGAGCTGGGGGGAGGGATGGGGTGTGAGAGGGAGGGATAGTGAGGGAGAGCTGGGGGGAGGGATGGGGAGTGGGAGGGAGGCATAGTGAGGGAGGGATAGTGAGGGAGAGCTGGGGGAGGGAGAGTAAGTGAGAGGGAGGGATAGTGAGAGAGAGCTGGGGGGAGGGAGAGTGAGTGAGAGGGAGGGATAGTGAGAGAGAGCTGGGGGGAGGGAGAGTAAGTGAGAGGGAGGGATAGTGAGGGAGAGCTGGGGGAGGGATCGGGAGTGAGTGGGAGGGATAGTGAGGGAGAGATGGGAGGAGGGAGAGTGAGTGAGAGGGAGGGATAGTGCGGGAGAGCTGGGGGGAGGCATGGGGAGTGAGAGGGAGGGATAGTGAGGGAGAGCTGGGGGGAGGAATGGGGAATGAGAGGGAGGCATAGTGAGGGAGGGATAGTGAGGGAGAGCTGGGGGAGGGAGAGTGAGTGAGAGGGAGGGATAGTGCGGGAGAGCTGGGGGGAGGGATGGGGAGTGAGAGGGAGGGATAGTGCGGGAGAGCTGGGGGGAGGCATGGGGAGTGAGAGGGAGGGATAGTGAGGGAGAGCTGGGGGGAGGAATGGGGAATGAGAGGGAGGCATAGTGAGGGAGGGATAGTGAGGGAGAGCTGGGGGAGGGAGAGTGAGTGAGAGGGAGCGATAGTGAGGGAGAGCTTGGTGGAGGGAGAGTGAGTGAGAGGGAGGGATAGTGAGGGAGAGCTGGGGGGAGGGAGAGTGAGTGAGAGGGAGGGATAGTGAGGGAGAGCTGGGGGAGGGAGAGTGAGTGAGAGGGAGGGATAGTGAGGGAGAGCTGGGGGAGGGAGAGTGAGTGAGAGGGAGGGATAGTGAGGGAGAGCTGGGGGAGGGAGAGTGAGTGAGAGGGAGGGATAGTGAGGAAGAGCTGGGGGAGGGAGAGTGAGTGAGAGGGAGGAATAGTGAGGGAGAGCTGGGGGGAGGGATGGTGCGTGAAAGGGAGGGATAGTGAGGGAGAGCTGGGGGAGGGAGAGTGAGTGAGAGGGAGGGATAGTGAGGGAGATTTGGGAGGAGGGAGAGTGAGTGAGAGGGAGGGATAGTGAGGGAGAGCTGGGGGGAGGGATGGGGAGTGAGAGGGAGGGATAGTGAGGGAGAGCTGGCGGCAGGGATGGGGAGTGAGAGGGAGGGATAGTGAGGGAGAGCTGGGGGGAGGGATGGGGAGTGAGAGGGAGGCATAGTGAGGGAGATCTGGGGGAGGGAGAGTGAGTGAGAGGGAGGGATAGTGAGGGAGAGCTTGGTAGAGGGAGAGTGAGTGAGAGGGAGGGATAGTGAGGGAGAGCTGGGGGGAGGGATGGGGTGTGAGAGGGAGGGATAGTGAGGGAGAGCTGGGGGGAGGGATGGGGAGTGGGAGGGAGGCATAGTGAGGGAGGGATAGTGAGGGAGAGCTGGGGGAGGGAGAGTAAGTGAGAGGGAGGGATAGTGAGAGAGAGCTGGGGGGAGGGAGAGTGAGTGAGAGGGAGGGATAGTGAGAGAGAGCTGGGGGGAGGGAGAGTAAGTGAGAGGGAGGGATAGTGAGGGAGAGCTGGGGGAGGGATCGGGAGTGAGTGGGAGGGATAGTATGGGAGCTTTGGGAGGAGGGAGAGTGAGTGAGAGGGAGGGATAGTGCGGGAGAGCTGGGGGGAGGCATGGGGCGTGAGAGGGAGGGGTAGTGAGGGAGAGTTGGGGGAGGGATGGGGAGTGAGAGGGAGGGATAGTGTGGGAGCTTTGGGAGGAGGGAGAGTGAGTGAGAGGGTGGGAAAGTGAGGGAGAGCTGGGGGGAGGGATGGGGAGTGAGAGGGAGGGGTAGTGAGGGAGAGTTGGGGGAGGGATGGGGAGTGAGAGGGTGGGATAGTGAGAGAGAGCTGGGGGGAGGGATGGGGAGTGAGAGGGAGGGATAGTGAGGGAGAGCTGGGGGGAGGGATGGGGAGTGAGAGGGAGGGATAGTGAGGGAGAGCTGGGGGATGGATGGGGAGTGAGAGGGAGGGATAGTGAGGGAGAGCTGGGGGAGGGAGAGTAAGTGAGAGGGAGGGATAGTGAGGGAGAGATGGGAGGAGGGAGAGTGAGTGAGAGGGAGGGATAGTGAGGGAGAGTTGGGGGAGGGATGGGGAGTGAGAGGGAGGGATAGTGAGGGAGAGCTGGGGGAGGGATGGGGCGTGAGAGGGAGGGATAGTGAGGGAGAGCTGGGGGAGGGAGAGTGAGTGAGAGGGAGGGATAGTGAGGAAGAGCTGGGGGAGGGAGAGTGAGTGAGAGGGAGGGATTAGTGAGGGAGAGCTGGGGGAGGGAGAGTGAGTGAGAGGGAGGGATAGTGAGGGAGAGCTGGGGGGAGGGATGGGGAGTGAGAGGGAGGGATAGTGAGGGAGAGCTGGGGAAGGGAGAGTGAGTGAGAGGGAGGGATAGTGAGGAAGAGCTGGGGGAGGGAGAGTGAGTGAGAGGGAGGGATAGTGAGGGAGAGCTGGGGGGAGGGAGAGTGAGTGAGAGGGAGGGATAGTGAGGGAGATTTGGGAGGAGGGAGAGTGAGTGAAAGGGTGGGATAGTGAGAGAGAGATGGGGGGAGGGATGGGGAGCGAGAGGGAGGGATAGTGAGGGAGAGCTGGGGGGAGGGATGGGGAGTGAGAGGGAGTCATAGTGAGGGAGGGATAGTGAGGGAGAGCTGGGGGAGGGAGAGTGAGTGAGAGGGAGGGATAGTGAGGGACAGCTGGGTGGAGGGAGAGTGAGTGAGAGGGTGGGATAGTGAGGGAGAGCTGGGGGGAGGGATGGGGAGTGAGAGGGTGGGATAGTGAGGGAGAGCTGGGGGGAGGGATGGGGAGTGAGAGGGAGGGATAGTGAGGGAGAGCTGGGGGAGGGAGGGGGAGTGAGAGGGTGGGATAGTGAGGGAGAGCTGGGGGGAGGGATGGGGAGTGAGAGGGAGGGATAGTGAGGGAGAGCTGGGGGGAGGGATGGGGAGTGAGAGGGTGGGATAGTGAGGGAGAGCTGGGGGGAGGGAGAGTGAGTGAGAGGGAGGGATAGTGAGGGAGAGCTGGGGGAGGGAGAGTGAGTGAGAGGGAGGGATAGTGAGGGAGAGCTGGGGGAGGGATGGGGAGTGAGAGGGTGGGATAGTGAGAGAGAGATGGGGAGGGATGGGGAATGAGAGGGAGGGATAGTGAGGGAGAGCTGGGGGAGGGAGAGTGAATGAGAGGGAGGGATAGTGAGGGGGAGGTGGGGGGAGGGAGAGTGAGTGAGAGGGAGGGATAGTGAGGGGGAGCTGGTGGGAGAGATGGGGAGTGAGAGGGTGGGATAGTGAGAGAGAACTGGCGGAGGGAGCGTTTGTGAGAGGGTTGGATAGTGAGGGAGAGCTGGGGGGAGGGATTGGGAGTGAGAGGGAGGGATAGTGAGGGAGAGCTGGGGGGAGGGATTGGGAGTGAGAGGGAGGGATAGTGAGGGAGAGCTGGGGGAGGGATCGGGAGTGAGTGGGAGGGATAGTGTGGGAGCTTTGGGCGGAGGGAGAGTGAGTGAGAGGGAGGGATAGTGCGGGAGAGCTGGGGGGAGGCATGGGGCGTGAGAGGGAGGGATAGTGAGGGAGAGTTGGGGGAGGGATGGGGAGTGAGAGGGTGGGATAGTGAGGGAGAGCTGGGGGGAGGGATGGGGAGTGAGTGGGAGGGATAGTGAGGGAGAGCTGGGGGGAGGGATGGGGAGTGAGAGGGAGGGATAGTGAGGGAGAGCTGGGGGAGGGATCGGGAGTGAGTGGGAGGGATAGTGTAGGAGCTTTGGGAGGAGGGAGAGTGAGTGAGAGGGAGGGATAGTGAGGGAGAGCTGGGGGGAGGCATGGGGCGTCAGAGGGAGGGATAGTGAGGGAGAGCTGGCGGGCGGGATGGGGAGTGAGAGGAAGGGATAGTGAGGGAGAGCTGGGGGGAGGGATGGGGAGTGAGAGGGTGGGATAGTGAGGGAGAGCTGGGGGAGGGATGGGGAGTGAGAGGGAGGGATAGTGAGGGAGAGCTGGGGGAGGGAGAGTAAGTGAGAGGGAGGGATAGTGAGGGAGAGATGGGAGGAGGGAGAGTGAGTGAGAGGGAGGGATAGTGAGGGAGAGTTGGGGGAGGGATGGGGAGTGAGAGGGTGGGATAGTGAGGGAGAGCTGGGGGGAGGGATGGGGAGTGAGAGGAAGGGATAGTGAGGGAGAGCTGGGGGGAGGGATGGGGAGTGAGAGGGAGGGATAGTGAGGGAGAGCTGGGTGAGGGATGGGGAGTGAGAGGGAGGGATAGTGAGGGAGAGCTGGGGGAGGGAGAGTAAGTGAGAGGGAGGGATAGTGAGGGAGAGATGGGAGGAGGGAGAGTGAGTGAGAGGGAGGGATAGTGAGGGAGAGTTGGGGGAGGGATGGGGAGTGAGAGGGAGGGATAGTGAGGGAGAGCTGGGGGGAGGCATGGGGCGTGAGAGGGAGAGGTAGTGAGGGAGAGCTGGGGGGAGGGAGAGTGAGTGAGAGGGAGGGATAGTGAGGGAGAGCTGGGGGAAGGATGGGGCGTGAGAGGGAGGGATTAGTGAGGGAGAGCTGGGGGAGGGAAAGTGAGTGATAGGGAGGGATAGTGAGGAAGAGCTGGGGGAGGGAGAGTGAGTGAGAGGGAGGGATAGTGAGGGAGAGATGGGGGGAGGGATGGTGCGTGAGAGGAAGGGATAGTGAGGGAGAGCTGGGGGAGGGAGAGTGAGTGAGAGGGAGGGATAGTGAGGAAGAGCTGGGGGAGGGAGAGTGAGTGAGAGGGAGGGATAGTGAGGGAGAGCTGGGGGGAGGGAGAGTGAGTGAGAGGGAAGTATAGTGAGGGAGAGCTGGGGGGAGGGATGGGGCCCGAGAGGGAGGGAATAGTGAGGGAGAGCTGGGGGGAGGGAGAGTGAGTGAGAGGGAGGGATAGTGAGGAAGAGCTGGGGGAGGGAGAGGGAGTGAGAGGGAGGGATAGTGAGGGAGAGATGGGGGAGGGAGAGTGAGTGAGAGGGAGGGATAGTGAGGGAGAGCTGGGGGGAGAGATGGGAGTGAGAGGGAGGGATAGTGAGGGAGAGCTGGGGGCAGGGATGGGGAGTGAGAGGGAGGGATAGTGAGGGAGAGCTGGGGGAGGGAGAGTGAGTGAGAGGGAGGGATAGTGAGGGAGAGCTGGGGGGAGGGAGAGTGAGTGAGAGGGAGGGATGGTGAGGGAGAGCTGGGGGGAGGGATGGGGCCCAAGAGGGAGGGATTAGTGAGGGAGAGCTGGGGGGAGGGAGAGTGAGTGAGAGGGAGGGATAGTGAGGGAGAGCTGGGGGAGGGAGAGTGAGTGAGAGGGAGGGATAGTGAGGGAGAGATGGGGAGGGAGAGTGAGTGAGAGCTGGGGGGAGGCATGGGGCGTGAGAGGGAGAGGTAGTGAGGGAGAGCTGGGGGGAGGGAGAGTGAGTGAGAGGGAGGGATAGTGAGGGAGAGCTGGGGGAAGGATGGGGCGTGAGAGGGAGGGATTAGTGAGGGAGAGCTGGGGGAGGGAAAGTGAGTGATAGGGAGGGATAGTGAGGAAGAGCTGGGGGAGGGAGAGTGAGTGAGAGGGAGGGATAGTGAGGGAGAGATGGGGGGAGGGATGGTGCGTGAGAGGGAGGGATAGTGAGGGAGAGCTGGGGGAGGGAGAGTGAGTGAGAGGGAGGGATAGTGAGGAAGAGCTGGGGGAGGGAGATTGAGTGAGAGGGAGGGATAGTGAGGGAGAGCTGGGGGGAGGGAGAGTGAGTGAGAGGGAAGGATAGTGAGGGAGAGCTGGGGGGAGGGATGGGGCCCGAGAGGGAGGGAATAGTGAGGGAGAGCTGGGGGGAGGGAGAGTGAGTGAGAGGGAGGGATAGTGAGGAAGAGCTGGGGGAGGGAGAGGGAGTGAGAGGGAGGGATAGTGAGGGAGAGATGGGGGAGGGAGAGTGAGTGAGAGGGAGGGATAGTGAGGGAGAGCTGGGGGGAGAGATGGGAGTGAGAGGGAGGGATAGTGAGGGAGAGCTGGGGGCAGGGATGGGGAGTGAGAGGGAGGGATAGTGAGGGAGAGCTGGGGGAGGGAGAGTGAGTGAGAGGGAGGGATAGTGAGGGAGAGCTGGGGGGAGGGAGAGTGAGTGAGAGGGAGGGATAGTGAGGGAGAGCTGGGGGGAGGGATGGGGCCCAAGAGGGAGGGATTAGTGAGGGAGAGCTGGGGGGAGGGAGAGTGAGTGAGAGGGAGGGATAGTGAGGGAGAGCTGGGGGAGGGAGAGTGAGTGAGAGGGAGGGATAGTGAGGGAGAGATGGGGAGGGAGAGTGAGTGAGAGGGAGGGATAGTGAGGGAGAGCTGGGAGGAGGGATGGGGAGTGAGAGGGAGGGATAGTGAGGGAGAGCTGGGGGCAGGGATGGGGAGTGAGAGGGAGGGTTAGTGAGGGAGGGGTAGTGAGGGAGAGCTGGGGGAGGGAGAGTGAGTGAGAGGGAGGGATAGTGGGGGAGAGATGGGGAGAGGGATGGGGAGTGAGTGGGAGGGATAGTGAGGGAGAGATGGGAGGAGGGAGAGTGAGTAAGAGGGAGGGATAGTGAGGGAGAGATGGGGAGGGATGGGGAGTGAGAGGGAGGGATAGTGAGAGAGGGATAGTGAGGGAGAGCTGGGGGAGGGAGAGTGAGTGAGAGGGAGGGATAGTGCGGGAGAGCTGGGGGAGGGAGAGTGAGTGAGAGGGAGGGATAGTGAGGGAGAGCTGGGGGAGGCATGAGGAGTGAGAGGGAGGGATAGTGAGGGAGAGATGGGGGAGGGATGGGGAGTGAGAGGGAGGGATAGTGAGGGAGAGCTGGGAGGAGGGATGGGGAGTGAGAGGGTGGGATAGTGAGGGAGAGCTGGGGGGAGGGAGAGTGAGTGAGAGGGAGGGATAGTGAGGGAGAGCTGGGGGAGGCATGAGGAGTGAGAGGGAGGGATAGTGAGGGAGAGATGGGGGAGGGATGGGGAGTGAGAGGGAGGGATAGTGAGGGAGAGATGGGAGGAGGGAGAGTGAGTAAGAGGGAGGGATAGTGAGGGAGAGATGGGGAGTGATGGGGAGTGAGAGGGAGGGATAGTGAGGGAGATCTGGAGGGAGGGATGGGGAGTGAGAGGGAGGGATAGAGAGGGAGAGTGAGAGGGAGGGATAGTGAGGGAGAGATGGGAGGAGGGAGAGTGAGTGAGAGGGAAGGATAGTGAGGGAGAGATGGGAGGAGGGAGAGTGAGTAAGAGGGAGGGATAGTGAGGGAGAGATGGGGAGGGATGGGGAGTGAGAGGGAGGGATAGTGAGGGAGATCTGGAGGGAGGGATGTGGAGTGAGAGGGAGGGATAGTGAGGGAGAGGTGGGAGGAGGGATAGTGAGAGGAAGGGATAGTGAGGTAGAGATGGGAGGAGGGAGAGTGAGTGAGCGGGAGGGATAGTGAGGGAGAGATGGGGGGAAGGAGAGTGAGTGAGAGGGAGGGATAGTGAGGGAGAGATTGGAGGAGGGAGAGTGAGTGAAATGGAGGGATAGTGAGGGAGAGCTGGGAGGAGGGAGAGTGAGTGAGAGGGAGGGATAGTGAGGGAGAGCTGGGAGGAGAGAGAGTGAGTGAGAGGGAGGGATAGTGAGGGAGAGCTGGGGGGAGGGATGGGGAGTGAGAGGGAGGGATAGTGAGGGAGAGCTGGGAGGAGGGAGAGTGAGTGAGAGGGAGGGATAGTGAGGGAGAGCTGGGAGGAGGGAGAGTGAGTGAGAGGGAGGGATAGTGAGGGAGAGCTGGGAGGAGGGAGAGTGAGTGAGAGGGAGGGATAGTGAGGGAGAGCTGGGAGGAGGGAGAGTGAGTGAGAGGGAGGGATAGTGAGGGAGAGCAGGGGGGAGGGATGGGGTGCGAGAGGGAGGGATAGTGAGGGAGAGCTGGGGGGAGGGAGAGTGAGTGAGAGGGAGGGATAGTGAGGGAGAGCTGGGGGGAGGGATGGGGAGTGAGAGGGAGGGATAGTGAGGGAGAGCTGGGGGGAGGGATGGGGAGTGAGAGGGTGGGATAGTGAGGGAGAGCTGGGTGGAGGGAGAGTGAGTGAGAGGGAGGGATAGTGAGGGAGAGCTGGGGGGTGGGATGGGGAGTGAGAGGGAGGGATAGTGAGGGAGAGCTGGGAGGAGGGAGAGTGACTGAGAGGGAGGGATAGTGAGGGAGAGCTGGGAGGAGGGAGAGTGAGTGAGAGGGAGGGATAGTGAGGGAGAGCTGGGGGGAGGGATGGGGAGTGAGAGGGAGGGATAGTGAGGGAGAGCTGGGAGGAGGGAGAGTGACTGAGAGGGAGGGATAGTGAGGGAGAGCTGGGAGGAGGGAGAGTGACTGAGAGGGAGGGATAGTGAGGGAGAGCTGGGAGGAGGGAGAGTGACTGAGAGGGAGGGATAGTGAGGGAGAGCTGGGAGGAGGGAGAGTGACTGAGAGGGAGGGATAATGAGGGAGAGCTGGGAGGAGGGAGAGTGACTGAGAGGGAGGGATAGTGAGGGAGAGCTGGGAGGAGGGAGAGTGACTGAGAGGGAGGGATAATGTGGGAGAGCTGGGAGGAGGGAGAGTGAGTGAGAGGGAGGGATAGTGAGGGAGAGCTGGCGGGAGGGATGGGGAGTGAGAGGGAGGGATAGTGAGGGAGAGCTGGGGGGAGGGATGGGGAGTGAGAGGGTGGGATAGTGAGGGAGAGCTGGGGGGAGGGAGAGTGAGTGAGAGGGAGGGATAGTGAGGGAGAGCTGGTGGGAGGGATGGGGAGTGAGAGGGTGGGATAGTGAGAGAGAGCTGGCGGAGGGAGCGTTTGTGAGAGGGTTGGATAGTGAGGGAGAGCTGGGGGGAGGGATTGGGAGTGAGAGGGAGGGATAGTGAGGGAGAGCTGGGGGAGGGATCGGGAGTGAGTGGGAGGGATAGTGTGGGAGCTTTGGGAGGAGGGAGAGTGAGTGAGAGGGAGGGATAGTGCGGGAGAGCTGGGGGGAGGCATGGGGCGTGAGAGGGAGGGATAGTGAGGGAGAGTTGGGGGAGGGATGGGGAGTGAGAGGGTGGGATAGTGAGGGAGAGCTGGGGGGAGGGATGGGGAGTGAGAGGGAGGGATAGTGAGGGAGAGCTGGGGGAGGGATCGGGAGTGAGTGGGAGGGATAGTGTGGGAGCTTTGGGAGGAGGGAGAGTGAGTGAGAGGGAGGGATAGTGAGGGAGAGCTGGGGGGAGGCATGGGGCGTCAGAGGGAGGGATAGTGAGGGAGAGCTGGCGGGCGGGATGGGGAGTGAGAGGAAGGGATAGTGAGGGAGAGTTGGGGGAGGGATGGGGAGTGAGAGGGTGGGATAGTGAGGGAGAGCTGGGGGGAGGGATGGGGAGTGAGAGGGAGGGATAGTGAGGGAGAGCTGGGGGAGGGATCGGGAGTGAGTGGGAGGGATAGTGTGGGAGCTTTGGGAGGAGGGAGAGTGAGTGAGAGGGAGGGATAGTGCGGGAGAGCTGGGGGGAGGCATGGGGCGTGAGAGGGAGGGATAGTGAGGGAGAGTTGGGGGAGGGATGGGGAGTGAGAGGGTGGGATAGTGAGGGAGAGCTGGGGGGAGGGATGGGGAGTGAGAGGGAGGGATAGTGAGGGAGAGCTGGGGGAGGGATCGGGAGTGAGTGGGAGGGATAGTGTGGGAGCTTTGGGAGGAGGGAGAGTGAGTGAGAGGGAGGGATAGTGAGGGAGAGCTGGGGGGAGGCATGGGGCGTCAGAGGGAGGGATAGTGAGGGAGAGCTGGCGGGCGGGATGGGGAGTGAGAGGAAGGGATAGTGAGGGAGAGCTGGGGGGAGGGATGGGGAGTGAGAGGGTGGGATAGTGAGGGAGAGCTGGGGGAGGGATGGGGAGTGAGAGGGAGGGATAGTGAGGGAGAGCTGGGGGAGGGAGAGTAAGTGAGAGGGAGGGATAGTGAGGGAGAGATGGGAGGAGGGAGAGTGAGTGAGAGGGAGGGATAGTGAGGGAGAGTTGGGGGAGGGATGGGGAGTGAGAGGGTGGGATAGTGAGGGAGAGCTGGGGGGAGGGATGGGGAGTGAGAGGAAGGGATAGTGAGGGAGAGCTGGGGGGAGGGATGGGGAGTGAGAGGGAGGGATAGTGAGGGAGAGCTGGGTGAGGGATGGGGAGTGAGAGGGAGGGATAGTGAGGGAGAGCTGGGGGAGGGAGAGTAAGTGAGAGGGAGGGATAGTGAGGGAGAGATGGGAGGAGGGAGAGTGAGTGAGAGGGAGGGATAGTGAGGGAGAGCTGGGAGGAGGGAGAGTGAGTGAGAGGGAGGGATAGTGAGGGAGAGCTGGGAGGAGGGAGAGTGAGTGAGAGGGAGGGATAGTGAGGGAGAGCAGGGGGGAGGGATGGGGTGCGAGAGGGAGGGATAGTGAGGGAGAGCTGGGGGGAGGGAGAGTGAGTGAGAGGGAGGGATAGTGAGGGAGAGCTGGGGGGAGGGATGGGGAGTGAGAGGGAGGGATAGTGAGGGAGAGCTGGGGGGAGGGATGGGGAGTGAGAGGGTGGGATAGTGAGGGAGAGCTGGGTGGAGGGAGAGTGAGTGAGAGGGAGGGATAGTGAGGGAGAGCTGGGGGGTGGGATGGGGAGTGAGAGGGAGGGATAGTGAGGGAGAGCTGGGAGGAGGGAGAGTGACTGAGAGGGAGGGATAGTGAGGGAGAGCTGGGAGGAGGGAGAGTGAGTGAGAGGGAGGGATAGTGAGGGAGAGCTGGGGGGAGGGATGGGGAGTGAGAGGGAGGGATAGTGAGGGAGAGCTGGGAGGAGGGAGAGTGACTGAGAGGGAGGGATAGTGAGGGAGAGCTGGGAGGAGGGAGAGTGACTGAGAGGGAGGGATAGTGAGGGAGAGCTGGGAGGAGGGAGAGTGACTGAGAGGGAGGGATAGTGAGGGAGAGCTGGGAGGAGGGAGAGTGACTGAGAGGGAGGGATAATGAGGGAGAGCTGGGAGGAGGGAGAGTGACTGAGAGGGAGGGATAGTGAGGGAGAGCTGGGAGGAGGGAGAGTGACTGAGAGGGAGGGATAATGTGGGAGAGCTGGGAGGAGGGAGAGTGAGTGAGAGGGAGGGATAGTGAGGGAGAGCTGGCGGGAGGGATGGGGAGTGAGAGGGAGGGATAGTGAGGGAGAGCTGGGGGGAGGGATGGGGAGTGAGAGGGTGGGATAGTGAGGGAGAGCTGGGGGGAGGGAGAGTGAGTGAGAGGGAGGGATAGTGAGGGAGAGATGGGGGAGGGATTGGGCGTGAGAGGGAGGGATAGTGAGGGAGAGCTGGTGGGAGGGATGGGGAGTGAGAGGGAGGGATAGTGAGGGAGAGCTGGGGGAGGGATCGGGAGTGAGTGGGAGGGATAGTGTGGGAGCTTTGGGCGGAGGGAGAGTGAGTGAGAGGGAGGGATAGTGAGGGAGAGCTGGGGGGAGGCATGGGGCGTGAGAGGGAGGGATAGTGAGGGAGAGTTGGGGGAGGGATGGGGAGTGAGAGGGTGGGATAGTGAGGGAGAGCTGGGGGGAGGGATGGGGAGTGAGAGGGAGGGATAGTGAGGGAGAGCTGGGGGAGGGATCGGGAGTGAGTGGGAGGGATCGTGTGGGAGCTTTGGGAGGAGGGAGAGTGAGTGAGAGGGAGGGATAGTGCGGGAGAGCTGGGGGGAGGCATGGGGCGTGAGAGGGAGGGATAGTGAGGGAGAGTTGGGGGAGGGATGGGGAGTGAGAGGGTGGGATAGTGAGGGAGAGCTGGGGGGAGGGATGGGGAGTGAGAGGGAGGGATAGTGAGGGAGAGCTGGGGGAGGGATCGGGAGTGAGTGGGAGGGATAGTGTGGGAGCTTTGGGAGGAGGGAGAGTGAGTGAGAGGGAGGGATAGTGAGGGAGAGCTGGGGGGAGGCATGGGGCGTCAGAGGGAGGGATAGTGAGGGAGAGCTGGCGGGCGGGATGGGGAGTGAGAGGAAGGGATAGTGAGGGAGAGCTGGGGGGAGGGATGCGGAGTGAGAGGGTGGGATAGTGAGGGAGAGCTGGGGGAGGGATGGGGAGTGAGAGGGAGGGATAGTGAGGGAGAGCTGGGGGAGGGAGAGTAAGTGAGAGGGAGGGATAGTGAGGGAGAGATGGGAGGAGGGAGAGTGAGTGAGAGGGAGGGATAGTGAGGGAGAGTTGGGGGAGGGATGGGGAGTGAGAGGGTGGGATAGTGAGGGAGAGCTGGGGGGAGGGATGGGGAGTGAGAGGAAGGGATAGTGAGGGAGAGCTGGGGGGAGGGATGGGGAGTGAGAGGGAGGGATAGTGAGGGAGAGCTGGGTGAGGGATGGGGAGTGAGAGGGAGGGATAGTGAGGGAGAGCTGGGGGAGGGAGAGTAAGTGAGAGGGAGGGATAGTGAGGGAGAGATGGGAGGAGGGAGAGTGAGTGAGAGGGAGGGATAGTGAGGGAGAGTTGGGGGAGGGATGGGGAGTGAGAGGGAGGGATAGTGAGGGAGAGCTGGGGGGAGGCATGGGGCGTGAGAGGGAGAGGTAGTGAGGGAGAGCTGGGGGGAGGGAGAGTGAGTGAGAGGGAGGGATAGTGAGGGAGAGCTGGGGGAAGGATGGGGCGTGAGAGGGAGGGATTAGTGAGGGAGAGCTGGGGGAGGGAAAGTGAGTGATAGGGAGGGATAGTGAGGAAGAGCTGGGGGAGGGAGAGTGAGTGAGAGGGAGGGATAGTGAGGGAGAGATGGGGGGAGGGATGGTGCGTGAGAGGGAGGGATAGTGAGGGAGAGCTGGGGGAGGGAGAGTGAGTGAGAGGGAGGGATAGTGAGGAAGAGCTGGGGGAGGGAGAGTGAGTGAGAGGGAGGGATAGTGAGGGAGAGCTGGGGGGAGGGAGAGTGAGTGAGAGGGAAGGATAGTGAGGGAGAGCTGGGGGGAGGGATGGGGCCCGAGAGGGAGGGAATAGTGAGGGAGAGCTGGGGGGAGGGAGAGTGAGTGAGAGGGAGGGATAGTGAGGAAGAGCTGGGGGAGGTAGAGGGAGTGAGAGGGAGGGATAGTGAGGGAGAGATGGGGGAGGGAGAGTGAGTGAGAGGGAGGGATAGTGAGGGAGAGCTGGGGGGAGAGATGGGAGTGAGAGGGAGGGATAGTGAGGGAGAGCTGGGGGCAGGGATGGGGAGTGAGAGGGAGGGATAGTGAGGGAGAGCTGGGGGAGGGAGAGTGAGTGAGAGGGAGGGATAGTGAGGGAGAGCTGGGGGGAGGGAGAGTGAGTGAGAGGGAGGGATGGTGAGGGAGAGCTGGGGGGAGGGATGGGGCCCAAGAGGGAGGGATTAGTGAGGGAGAGCTGGGGGGAGGGAGAGTGAGTGAGAGGGAGGGATAGTGAGGGAGAGCTGGGGGAGGGAGAGTGAGTGAGAGGGAGGGATAGTGAGGGAGAGATGGGGAGGGAGAGTGAGTGAGAGCTGGGGGGAGGCATGGGGCGTGAGAGGGAGAGGTAGTGAGGGAGAGCTGGGGGGAGGGAGAGTGAGTGAGAGGGAGGGATAGTGAGGGAGAGCTGGGGGAAGGATGGGGCGTGAGAGGGAGGGATTAGTGAGGGAGAGCTGGGGGAGGGAAAGTGAGTGAAAGGGAGGGATAGTGAGGAAGAGCTGGGGGAGGGAGAGTGAGTGAGAGGGAGGGATAGTGAGGGAGAGCTGGGGGAGGGAGAGTGAGTGAGAGGGAGGGATAGTGAGGAAGAGCTGGGGGAGGGAGAGTGAGTGAGAGGGAGGGATAGTGAGGGAGAGCTGGGGGGAGGGATGGGGCCCGAGAGGGAGGGAATAGTGAGGGAGAGCTGGGGGGAGGGAGAGTGAGTGAGAGGGAGGGATAGTGAGGAAGAGCTGGGGGAGGGAGAGGGAGTGAGAGGGAGGGATAGTGAGGGAGAGATGGGGGAGGGAGAGTGAGTGAGAGGGAGGGATAGTGAGGGAGAGCTGGGGGGAGAGATGGGAGTGAGAGGGAGGGATAGTGAGGGAGAGCTGGGGGCAGGGATGGGGAGTGAGAGGGAGGGATAGTGAGGGAGAGCTGGGGGAGGGAGAGTGAGTGAGAGGGAGGGATAGTGAGGGAGAGCTGGGGGGAGGGAGAGTGAGTGAGAGGGAGGGATAGTGAGGGAGAGCTGGGGGGAGGGATGGGGCCCAAGAGGGAGGGATTAGTGAGGGAGAGCTGGGGGGAGGGAGAGTGAGTGAGAGGGAGGGATAGTGAGGGAGAGCTGGGGGAGGGAGAGTGAGTGAGAGGGAGGGATAGTGAGGGAGAGATGGGGAGGGAGAGTGAGTGAGAGGGAGGGATAGTGAGGGAGAGCTGGGAGGAGGGATGGGGAGTGAGAGGGAGGGATAGTGAGGGAGAGCTGGGGGCAGGGATGGGGAGTGAGAGGGAGGGTTAGTGAGGGAGGGGTAGTGAGGGAGAGCTGGGGGAGGGAGAGTGAGTGAGAGGGAGGGATAGTGGGGGAGAGATGGGGAGAGGGATGGGGAGTGAGTGGGAGGGATAGTGAGGGAGAGATGGGAGGAGGGAGAGTGAGTAAGAGGGAGGGATAGTGAGGGAGAGATGGGGAGGGATGGGGAGTGAGAGGGAGGGATAGTGAGAGAGGGATAGTGAGGGAGAGCTGGGGGAGGGAGAGTGAGTGAGAGGGAGGGATAGTGCGGGAGAGCTGGGGGAGGGAGAGTGAGTGAGAGGGAGGGATAGTGAGGGAGAGCTGGGGGAGGCATGAGGAGTGAGAGGGAGGGATAGTGAGGGAGAGATGGGGGAGGGATGGGGAGTGAGAGGGAGGGATAGTGAGGGAGAGCTGGGAGGAGGGATGGGGAGTGAGAGGGTGGGATAGTGAGGGAGAGCTGGGGGGAGGGAGAGTGAGTGAGAGGGAGGGATAGTGAGGGAGAGCTGGGGGAGGCATGAGGAGTGAGAGGGAGGGATAGTGAGGGAGAGATGGGGGAGGGATGGGGAGTGAGAGGGAGGGATAGTGAGGGAGAGATGGGAGGAGGGAGAGTGAGTAAGAGGGAGGGATAGTGAGGGAGAGATGGGGAGTGATGGGGAGTGAGAGGGAGGGATAGTGAGGGAGATCTGGAGGGAGGGATGGGGAGTGAGAGGGAGGGATAGAGAGGGAGAGTGAGAGGGAGGGATAGTGAGGGAGAGATGGGAGGAGGGAGAGTGAGTGAGAGGGAAGGATAGTGAGGGAGAGATGGGAGGAGGGAGAGTGAGTAAGAGGGAGGGATAGTGAGGGAGAGATGGGGAGGGATGGGGAGTGAGAGGGAGGGATAGTGAGGGAGATCTGGAGGGAGGGATGTGGAGTGAGAGGGAGGGATAGTGAGGGAGAGGTGGGAGGAGGGATAGTGAGAGGAAGGGATAGTGAGGTAGAGATGGGAGGAGGGAGAGTGAGTGAGCGGGAGGGATAGTGAGGGAGAGATGGGGGGAAGGAGAGTGAGTGAGAGGGAGGGATAGTGAGGGAGAGATTGGAGGAGGGAGAGTGAGTGAAATGGAGGGATAGTGAGGGAGAGCTGGGAGGAGGGAGAGTGAGTGAGAGGGAGGGATAGTGAGGGAGAGCTGGGAGGAGAGAGAGTGAGTGAGAGGGAGGGATAGTGAGGGAGAGCTGGGGGGAGGGATGGGGAGTGAGAGGGAGGGATAGTGAGGGAGAGCTGGGAGGAGGGAGAGTGAGTGAGAGGGAGGGATAGTGAGGGAGAGCTGGGAGGAGGGAGAGTGAGTGAGAGGGAGGGATAGTGAGGGAGAGCTGGGAGGAGGGAGAGTGAGTGAGAGGGAGGGATAGTGAGGGAGAGCAGGGGGGAGGGATGGGGTGCGAGAGGGAGGGATAGTGAGGGAGAGCTGGGGGGAGGGAGAGTGAGTGAGAGGGAGGGATAGTGGGGGAGAGCTGGGGGGAGGGATGGGGCCCAAGAGGGAGGGATTAGTGAGGGAGAGCTGGGGGGAGGGAGAGTGAGTGAGAGGGAGGGATAGTGAGGGAGAGCTGGGGGAGGGATGGGGAGTGAGAGGGAGGGATAGTGAGGGAGAGCTGGGAGGAGGGAGAGTGAGTGAGAGGGAGGGATAGTGAGGGAGAGCTGGGAGGAGGGAGAGTGAGTGAGAGGGAGGGATAGTGAGGGAGAGCAGGGGGGAGGGATGGGGTGCGAGAGGGAGGGATAGTGAGGGAGAGCTGGGGGGAGGGAGAGTGAGTGAGAGGGAGGGATAGTGGGGGAGAGCTGGGGGGAGGGATGGGGCCCAAGAGGGAGGGATTAGTGAGGGAGAGCTGGGGGGAGGGAGAGTGAGTGAGAGGGAGGGATAGTGAGGGAGAGCTGGGGGAGGGAGAGTGAGTGAGAGGGAGGGATAGTGAGGGAGAGATGGGGAGGGAGAGTGAGTGAGAGGGAGGGATAGTGAGGGAGAGCTGGGAGGAGGGATGGGGAGTGAGAGGGAGGGATAGTGAGGGAGAGCTGGGGGCAGGGATGGGGAGTGAGAGGGAGGGTTAGTGAGGGAGGGGTAGTGAGGGAGAGCTGGGGGAGGGAGAGTGAGTGAGAGGGAGGGATAGTGGGGGAGAGATGGGGAGAGGGATGGGGAGTGAGTGGGAGGGATAGTGAGGGAGAGATGGGAGGAGGGAGAGTGAGTAAGAGGGAGGGATAGTGAGGGAGAGATGGGGAGGGATGGGGAGTGAGAGGGAGGGATAGTGAGAGAGGGATAGTGAGGGAGAGCTGGGGGAGGGAGAGTGAGTGAGAGGGAGGGATAGTGCGGGAGAGCTGGGGGAGGGAGAGTGAGTGAGAGGGAGGGATAGTGAGGGAGAGCTGGGGGAGGCATGAGGAGTGAGAGGGAGGGATAGTGAGGGAGAGATGGGGGAGGGATGGGGAGTGAGAGGGAGGGATAGTGAGGGAGAGCTGGGAGGAGGGATGGGGAGTGAGAGGGTGGGATAGTGAGGGAGAGCTGGGGGGAGGGAGAGTGAGTGAGAGGGAGGGATAGTGAGGGAGAGCTGGGGGAGGCATGAGGAGTGAGAGGGAGGGATAGTGAGGGAGAGATGGGGGAGGGATGGGGAGTGAGAGGGAGGGATAGTGAGGGAGAGATGGGAGGAGGGAGAGTGAGTAAGAGGGAGGGATAGTGAGGGAGAGATGGGGAGTGATGGGGAGTGAGAGGGAGGGATAGTGAGGGAGATCTGGAGGGAGGGATGGGGAGTGAGAGGGAGGGATAGAGAGGGAGAGTGAGAGGGAGGGATAGTGAGGGAGAGATGGGAGGAGGGAGAGTGAGTGAGAGGGAAGGATAGTGAGGGAGAGATGGGAGGAGGGAGAGTGAGTAAGAGGGAGGGATAGTGAGGGAGAGATGGGGAGGGATGGGGAGTGAGAGGGAGGGATAGTGAGGGAGATCTGGAGGGAGGGAAGTGGAGTGAGAGGGAGGGATAGTGAGGGAGAGGTGGGAGGAGGGATAGTGAGAGGAAGGGATAGTGAGGTAGAGATGGGAGGAGGGAGAGTGAGTGAGCGGGAGGGATAGTGAGGGAGAGATGGGGGGAAGGAGAGTGAGTGAGAGGGAGGGATAGTGAGGGAGAGATTGGAGGAGGGAGAGTGAGTGAAATGGAGGGATAGTGAGGGAGAGCTGGGAGGAGGGAGAGTGAGTGAGAGGGAGGGATAGTGAGGGAGAGCTGGGAGGAGAGAGAGTGAGTGAGAGGGAGGGATAGTGAGGGAGAGCTGGGGGGAGGGATGGGGAGTGAGAGGGAGGGATAGTGAGGGAGAGCTGGGAGGAGGGAGAGTGAGTGAGAGGGAGGGATAGTGAGGGAGAGCTGGGAGGAGGGAGAGTGTGAGAGGGAGGGATAGTGAGGGAGAGCTGGGAGGAGGGAGAGTGAGTGAGAGGGAGGGATAGTGAGGGAGAGCTGGGAGGAGGGAGAGTGAGTGAGAGGGAGGGATAGTGAGGGAGAGCAGGGGGGAGGGATGGGGTGCGAGAGGGAGGGATAGTGAGGGAGAGCTGGGGGGAGGGAGAGTGAGTGAGAGGGAGGGATAGTGAGGGAGAGCTGGGGGGAGGGATGGGGAGTGAGAGGGAGGGATAGTGAGGGAGAGCTGGGGGGAGGGATGGGGAGTGAGAGGGTGGGATAGTGAGGGAGAGCTGGGTGGAGGGAGAGTGAGTGAGAGGGAGGGATAGTGAGGGAGAGCTGGGGGGTGGGATGGGGAGTGAGAGGGAGGGATAGTGAGGGAGAGCTGGGAGGAGGGAGAGTGACTGAGAGGGAGGGATAGTGAGGGAGAGCTGGGAGGAGGGAGAGTGAGTGAGAGGGAGGGATAGTGAGGGAGAGCTGGGGGGAGGGATGGGGAGTGAGAGGGAGGGATAGTGAGGGAGAGCTGGGAGGAGGGAGAGTGACTGAGAGGGAGGGATAGTGAGGGAGAGCTGGGAGGAGGGAGAGTGACTGAGAGGGAGGGATAGTGAGGGAGAGCTGGGAGGAGGGAGAGTGACTGAGAGGGAGGGATAGTGAGGGAGAGCTGGGAGGAGGGAGAGTGACTGAGAGGGAGGGATAATGAGGGAGAGCTGGGAGGAGGGAGAGTGACTGAGAGGGAGGGATAGTGAGGGAGAGCTGGGAGGAGGGAGAGTGACTGAGAGGGAGGGATAATGTGGGAGAGCTGGGAGGAGGGAGAGTGAGTGAGAGGGAGGGATAGTGAGGGAGAGCTGGCGGGAGGGATGGGGAGTGAGAGGGAGGGATAGTGAGGGAGAGCTGGGGGGAGGGATGGGGAGTGAGAGGGTGGGATAGTGAGGGAGAGCTGGGGGGAGGGAGAGTGAGTGAGAGGGAGGGATAGTGAGGGAGAGATGGGGGAGGGATTGGGCGTGAGAGGGAGGGATAGTGAGGGAGAGCTGGGGGAGGGATCGGGAGTGAGAGGGTGGGATAGTGAGGGAGAGCTGGTGGGAGGGATGGGGAGTGAGAGGGTGGGATAGTGAGGGAGAGCTGGGGGGAGGGATGGGGAGTGAGAGGGTGGGATAGTGAGGGAGAGCTGGGGGGAGGGATGGGGAGTGAGAGGGAGGGATAGTGAGGGAGAGCTGGGGGGAGGGATGGGGAGTGAGAGGGTGGGATAGTGAGGGAGAGCTGGGGGGAGGGATGGGGAGTGAGAGGGAGGGATAGTGAGGGAGAGCTGGGGGGAGGGATGGGGAGTGAGAGGGAGGGATAGTGAGGGAGAGCTGGGAGGAGGGATGGGGAGTGAGAGGGAGGGATAGTGAGGGAGAGCTGGGGGGAGGGATGGGGAGTGAGAGGGAGGGATAGTGAGGGAGAGCTGAGGGGAGGGATGGGGAGTGAGAGGGAGGGATAGTGAGGGAGAGTTGGGGGAGGGATGGGGAGTGAGAGGGAGGGATAGTGAGGGAGAGCTGGGGGGAGGGATGGGGAGTGAGAGGGAGGGATAGTGAGGGAGAGCTGGGGGGAGGGATGGGGAGTGAGAGGGAGGGATAGTGAGGGAGAGCTGGGGGGAGGGATGGGGAGTGAGAGGGAGGGATAGTGAGGGAGAGTTGGGGGAGGGATGGGGAGTGAGAGGGAGGGATAGTGAGGGAGAGCTGGGGGGAGGGATGGTGCGTGAGAGGGAGGGATAGTGAGGGAGAGCTGGCGGGAGGGATGGGGAGTGAGAGTGTGGGAGAGTGAGGGAGAGCTGGCAGGAGGGATGGGGAGTGAGAGGGAGGGAGAGCTGGGGGGAGGGATGGGGAGTGAGAGGGAGGGATAGTGAGGGAGAGCTGGGGGGAGGGATGGGGAGTGAGAGGGAGGGATAGTGAGGGAGAGCTGGGGGGAGGGATGGGGAGTGAGAGGGAGGGATAGTGAGGGAGAGCTGGCGGGAGGGATGGGGAGTGAGAGTGTGGGAGAGTGAGGGAGAGCTGGCGGGAGGGATGGGGAGTGAGAGGGAGGGAGAGCTGGGGGGAGGGATGGGGAGTGAGAGGGAGGGATAGTGAGGGAGAGCTGGGGGGAGGGATGGGGAGTGAGAGGGAGGGATACTGAGGGAGGGGTAGTGAGGGAGAGCTGGGGGGAGGGATGGGGAGTGAGAGTGTGGGATAGTGAGGGAGAGCTGGCGGGAGGGATGGGGAGTGAGAGTGTGGGAGAGTGAGGGAGAGCTGGGGGGGCAGGGCCTGAGGGAGCGAGGTTAGAAAGCCGACAGCTTTTCCCCAGGGTAGCGGAGTCTAAAACCCTGAGGGCCTGGGTTTACGGTGAGAGGGGAGGGGTACAGACAGCCCAGAGGGGGCAAATATTTCCCAGCGAGGGTGGTGAGGGTCTGGAACAGGCTGCCCGCGGTGGACAGGAGTTACACATTTGTCATCAAAGAAACATTTGGGCCCGTGCGTGGGATATGGAGGGATATGGACCAATCGCAGGCAAATGGGACGAGGGTGGTTGTGAAAACTGGGGCAGCATGGGGAGGGTGGGCCGAAGGGCTGTAGATCTCCGCGACTCTCGAACACAGTTCACTGAGAGTTAGCAGAGTCAGCCGCTGTTCCCTCTCTCTCTCGGCAACCACCCTCTGCGAGAGAATGTCACTGGCCGCTTCCTGACCTCAAAGCCCAGAGGAGGGCAAAGCAATCTGATCATCGGAGGCAATAAGTCCTGGGGCGAGGAATTCCCGGAGATAATAAGTCAGCATTGGCAACGCTCGCAACTCCCAGCAACAGGCACTCACTGACTCGAGATCTCCCAGAGGATCTCATCAGAAAGAATTACAGGCTGCATTATTCAAAATAGGCCCCAGGCTTCAAAGGCAAGGATAGCAGCTGGGTAAAGATCATTAAACCAGCATGGCCATTCATAATCACACCAAGGGGGCACAGCTCCGAGGGGGGGAGAGAGAGAGACAGAGAGAGAGAGAGAGGGGGGGGTTACAGTGAAACAGGGAGAGAGAGAGAGAGAGAGAGATCAGGGTTACAGTGAAACAGAGAGAGAGAGAGAGATCAGGGTTACAGTGAAACAGGGAGAGAGAGAGAGAGATCAGGGTTACATTGAAACGGGGAGAGAGAGAGAGAGAGAGAGACAGAGGGGGGGGGGTTACAGTGAAACAGGGAGAGAGAGAGAGAGAGAGATTGGGGTTACAGTGAAACAGGGAGAGAGAGAGAGTCAGAGAGAGAGAGAGATCGGGGTTACAGTGAAACAGGGAGAGAGAGAGAGAGGGGGGGGTTACAGTGAAACAGGGAGAGAGAGAGAGAGAGAGATCAGGGTTACAGTGAAACAGGGAGAGAGAGAGAGAGAGAGAGAGAGAGATCAGGGTTACAGTGAAACAGGGAGAGAGAGAGAGAGAGAGAGATCGGGGTTACAGTGAAACAGGGAGACAGAGAGAGAGGGGGTTACAGTGAAACAGGGAGACAGAGAGAGAGAGAGAGAGATCAGGGTTACAGTGAAACAGGGAGAGAGAGAGAGAGAGAGAGAGGGGGGTTACAGTGAAACAGGGAGAGAGAGAGAGAGAGAGAGGGGGGTTACAGTGAAACAGGGAGACAGAGAGAGAGAGATCGGGGTTACAGTGAAACAGGGAGAGAGAGAGAGAGAGGGGGGGGTTACAGTGAAACAGGGAGAGAGAGAGAGAGAGAGAGGGGGGTTACAGTGAAACAGGGAGAGAAAGAGAGAGAGAGAGATCAGGGTTACAGTGAAACAGGGAGACAGAGATAGAGAGAGATCAGGGTTACAGTGAAACAGGGAGACAGAGAGAGAGAGATCGGGGTTACAGTGAAACAGGGAGAGAGAGAGAGAGAGATCGGGGTTACAGTGAAACAGGGAGACAGAGAGAGAGAGAGAGAGAGATCGGGGTTACAGTGAAACAGGGAGACAGAGAGAGAGAGAGAGGGGGATTACAGTGAAACAGGGAGAGAGAGAGAGAGAGAGGGGGGTTACAGTGAAACAGGGAGAGAGAGAGAGAGAGGGGGGGGTTACAGTGAAACAGGGAGACAGAGAGAGAGAGAGAGAGATCAGGGTTACAGTGAAACAGGGAGAGAGAGAGAGAGAGAGATCAGGGTTACAGTGAAACAGGGAGAGAGAGAGAGAGAGAGATCAGGGTTACAGTGAAACAGGGAGAGAGAGAGAGTCAGAGAGAGAGAGAGAGATTGGGGTTACTGTGAAACAGGGAGAGAGAGAGAGTCAGAGAGAGAGAGAGATTGGGGTTACAGTGAAATAGGGAGAGAGAGAGAGAGAGTCAGAGAGAGAGAGAGAGGGGGGTGGGGGTTATGGTGATACAGGGAGAGAGAGAGGGGGTGGGGGTTATGGTGATACAGAGATAGAGAGAGAGGGGGGTGGGGGTTATGGTGATACAGAGATAGAGAGAGAGGGGGGTGGGGGTTATGGTGATACAGGAAGAGAGAGAGGGGGTGGGGGTTATGGTGATACAGGGATAGAGAGAGGGGGTGGGGGTTATGGTGATACAGAGATAGAGAGAGAGGGGGTGGGGGTTATGGTGATACAGAGAGAGAGAGAGAGAGAGGGGTGGGGGTTACGGTGAAACAGGGAGAGGGGGGGGTTATGGTGACACAGGGAGAGAGAGGGGTGGGGGTTATAGTGATACAGAGAGAGAGAGAGGGGGGTGGGGGTTTTGGTGATACAGAGAGAGAGAGGGGTGGGGGTTATGGTGATACAGAGATAGAGAGAGAGGGGGTGGGGGTTATGGTGATACAGAGAGAGAGAGAGGGGTGGGGGTTATGGTGATACAGAGAGAGAGAGAGGGGTGGGGGTTATGGTGATAAGGAGATAGAGAGAGGGGGTGTGGGGGTTATGGTGATACAGAGAGAGAGAGAGAGGGGTGGGGGTTATGGTGATACAGAGATAGAGAGAGAGGGGGGTGGGGGTAATGGTGATACAGAGAGAGAGAGGGGTGGGGGTTATGGTGATACAGAGAGAGAGAGAGGGGTGGGGGTTATGGTGATACAGAGATAGAGAGAGGGGGGGGTGGGGGTTATGGTGATACAGGGAGAGAGAGAGGGGTGGGGGTTATGGTGATACAGAGATAGAGAGAGAGGGGGTGGGGGTTATGGTGATACAGAGAGAGAGAGAGGGGTGGGGGTTATGGTGATACAGAGATAGAGAGAGAGAGGGGTGGGGGTTATGGTGATACAGAGAGAGAGAGAGGGGTGGGGGTTTTGGTGATACAGAGAGAGAGAGAGAGGGGGGTGGTGGTTATGGTGATACAGAGAGAGAGAGGGGTGGGGGTTATGGTGATACAGAGAGAGAGAGGGGTGGGGGTTATGGTGATACAGAGAGAGAGAGAGAGAGGGGTGGGGGTTATGGTGATACAGAGAGGGAGAGAGAGGGGTGGGGGTTATGGTGATACAGGGAGAGAGAGAGGGGGGATGGGGGTTATGGTGATACAAAGAGAGAGAGAGGGGTGGGGGTTATGGTGATACAGAGAGAGAGAGAGAGGGTTGGGGGTTATGGTGATACAGGGAGAGAGAGGGGGGATGGGGGTTATGGTGATACAGAGAGAGAGAGAGAGAGAGAGAGGTGGGGGTTATGGTGATACAGAGAGAGAGAGTGGGTGGGGGTTATGGTGATACAGGGAGAGAGAGAGAGAGGGGTGGAGGTTACGGTGATACAGAGAGAGAGAGAGAGAGGGGTGGGGGTTATGGTGATACACAGAGAGAGGGGGGTGGTGGAGGTTACGGTGATACAGAGAGAGAGAGAGAGAGGGGTGGGGGTTATGGTGATACACAGAGAGAGGGGGGTGGTGGGGGTTATGGTGATACAGGGAGAGAGAGAGAGAGAGGGGTGGGGGTTACGGTGAAACAGGGAGAGAGAGAGAGAGGGGGTGGGGGTTATGGTGATACACAGAGAGAGGGGGGTGGTGGGGGTTATGGTGATACAGAGAGAGCGAGAGAGAGGGGTGGGGG
>NW_028270216.1:42500-45000 GCF_037043375.1 Chiloscyllium plagiosum | reverse complement strand
ACACACACACACACAGGCACTCCTACACACACACACACAGGCACTCCTACACACACACACACACACAGGCACTCCTACACACACACACACACAGGCACTCCTACACACACACACACACACACACACACAGGCACTCCTACACACACACACACAGGCACTCCTACACACACACACAGGCACTCCTACACACACACACACAGGCACTCCTACACACACACACACAGGCACTCCTACACACACACACACACACAGGCACTCCGACATACACACACAGGCACTCCTACACACACACACACAGGCACTCCTACACACACACACACAGGCACTCCTACACACACACACACACACACAGGCACTCCTACACACACACAGGCACTCCTACACACACACACACACACAGACACTCCTACACACACAGGCACTCCTACACACATACACACACAGGCACTCCTACACACACACACACAGGCACTCCTACACACACACACACAGGCACTCCTACACACACTCACACACATACAGGCACTCCTACACACACATACACACACAGGCACTCCTACACACACACACACACAGGCACTCCTATACACACATATACACACACACACACACACACACAGGCACTCCTACATACACACACACAGGCACTCCTACACACACACAGGCACTCCTACATACACACACAGGCACTCCTACACACACACACACACACAGGCACTCCTACACAAACACACAGGCACTCCTACACACACACACACAGGCACTCCTACACACACACAGGCACTCCTACACACACACAGGCACTACTACACACACACACACACACAGGCACTCCTACACACACACACAGGCACTCCTACACACACACACACAGGCACTCCTACATACACACACAGGCACTCCTACACACACAGGCACTCCTACACACACACACACAGGCACTCCTACATACACACACAGGCACTCCTACACACACACACACAGGCACTCCTACACACACACACAGGCACTCCTACACACACACAGGCACTCCTACACACACACACACAGGCACTCCTACACACACAGGCACTCCTACACACACACAGGCACTCCTATACACACACACACAGGCACTCCTACACACACACACACACACAGGCACTCCTATACACACACAGGCACTCCTACACACACACACACAGGCACTCCTACACACACACACAGGCACTCCTATACACACACAGGCACTCCTACACACACACACAGGCAATCCTACACACACACACACAGGCACTCCTACACACACACACACACAGGCACTCCTATACACACACACACATGCACTCCTACACACACAGGCACTCCTACATACACACACAGACACTCCTACACACACACACACACAGGCACTCCTATACACACACACACACAGGCACTCCTACACACACACACACAGGCACTCCTACATACACACACAGACACTCCTACACACACACACAGGCACTCCTACACACACACACAGGCACTCCTACACACACACACACAGGCACTCCTACACACACACACACAGGCACTCCTACACACACACACACACAGGCACTCCTATACACACACAGGCACTCCTACACACACACACACAGGCACTCCTACACACACACACAGGCACTCCTACACACACACACAGGCACTCCTACACACACACACACAGGCACTCCTACACACACACACACACAGGCACTCCTACATACACACACAGGCACTCCTACACACACACACACAGGCACTCCTACACACACACACAGGCACTCCTACACACACACACAGGCACTCCTACACACACACACACACACAGGCACTCCTACACACACACACAGGCACTCCTACACACACACACACAGGCACTCCTACACACACACACACACAGGCACTCCTACACACACACACAGGCACTCCGACATACACACACAGGCACTCCTACACACACACACACAGGCACTCCTACACACACACACAGGCACTCCTACACACACACACACACACACAGGCACTCCTACACACACACAGGCACTCCTACACACACACACACACACACAGGCACTCCTACACACACAGGCACTCCTACACACACACACACACAGGCACTCCGACATACACACACAGGCACTCCTACACACACACACAGGCACTCCTACACACACACACACAGGCACTCCTACACACACACACACAGGCACTCCTACACACACACACAGGCACTCCTACACACACACACACAGGCGCTCCTACACACACACACACACACAGGCACTCCGACATACACACACAGGCACTCCTACGCACACACACACAGGCACTCCTACACACACACACAGGCACTCCTACACACACACACACAGGCACTCCTACACACACACACACAGGCACTCCTACACACACACACACACAGGCACTCCTACACACACACACACACACACACACACACAGGCACTCCTACACACACACACAGGCACTCCTACAC